>NC_084894.1:16023115-16025615 GCF_958979055.1 Alnus glutinosa | reverse complement strand
GGCCAGCATGCGGTGGGAGGAAGATAGGGCACCAATCCTGATGGCAGTAGAGTGCTCCTCGCCTTGGGGAATGGCATGGAAGAAATCCCTGAGATCATCCAGGGATGGAGGAAGCACCAGCTCATTGTATGGGCTAGCGGAAATCTCGAGCACTAGGACTCGGATGATGTGACTGATAACCTGAGGATCAACAGTGATGAGATCGCCTGCAACGGAGGACTGAAGCACCACTCCATGATCATCGTTCTGCACCACTTCCAGGTTGGCGTAGAAGAGTTTGACCAGTCTGGTGTATACCACACAAGCACAGCTGTGGAGGTATCCCCAATTGTACGTCTGGATGATGGCAAGAATGTTGTCCAGCGGTGGCACCATGATGTCAGCCCGAAGGAAGTTCCGCTCAACAATGACAGTGCGGTCCATAATCTTGGCCTGAATTGCAACCCTATCTTCCACAAGCCTTTGATAGACCCTGCGGGGTGGACTGCCTGCAGACATGATTCTGCAAAAGATCCAACAAGAATTTTGCCAAAAAAAAAAAATGCCAAAAAAATTCTTGTTAGGATAACAAAAAAATCGGCAGAATAACAGCAGTAAAAAAGACTTGTGTAAAAATCAACATGGCAGCAATATGCATCTCACATTCCAAAAAAAAAATAACATTCTAACTGTTTAAAAAAAAAACTGAAGAGAAAAAGACTAGAAAAGTACTTGAAATATGAGAGGAATATGCAAAAAGCCAAAAAAACTTAAAGCCAACTAACTCACAAGCAGCCGAAAGAAAAATTTTGTGGGGTAAGGAGAGAATGCGGCGAGCAGGGGAATTTATAGCCACTGTGGGGTCCCCGTCCGGACGGAGCATTAATGTCGTCCGGACGCGAGCTGCATTGGGAACATGCAGACAGGTCACGCGCGTCTGGACAGTTTTACTCACTGTCCGCCCGGTGGTTACCGCATGCGTCCGGACTCAATCAGGTCCTGTTCGGACGATTGGGCTCCATACCCATCCGGACTCCAAGAGAGTGTTGTCCAGACCACTAATCCGTCCGGACGTCAATGGAGACCGTCCGGATGCTCCACACTGAAACACCAAAAAAACTGAGAAAAATTTACAGGGATCAAATTTCCTCAAGTCAGTGTCAGATCACGCATGTATAATCAACTGATAACACAATCAGAGAACATCTCAAAAACTAAACAAAGATATAAATGAGAGTTGAGATTTCAATTAGCACAAATAATTTTCCTGATCATAGAAAATTCAAATAGGCAACTCAACTCATGCAATGCGTGTGTGTGTGTGAAGACTGAACCCACAAGGTTTGAAAAATCAAACCTTACTCTTAAAAAGAAGAGAGAGAATCCGTGACAGATTTCTTAAAGAAGAGAGAGAATCCGTGACAGATTAGCCAAAAGTCAAACCTTACTCTTACTAGGGCCTAGTCACCCTCATCTGATACACTCCCCCTGAGATACAGCACATATTCCGTTTTACTTGTACCATGTAGGACAAGGTAAAAAATTTTACTTGCTCATAGATGGCAAGGTAAAGTTGAGCACATAAGCAGTGATTAAACAATTTAAAGCACAAAACTTTTTATGAATTACTGCTCGAATCTGCAAACTGTAGGGAGTGCCAGAATTTATAGATGCTAGGTTCTAGCCTGTGGTCAATTTGACCATCTTATCACAAACCTCTTCTCTTATTCAGAAATTCTAGAAGCAAATAGTCAGAGAAGGAAAGATGTACCTTTAGGGAGTCTCAGATAGTGCACTTTTTCATCGCATGAGGAAAGAACCTATCCTACTTTTGCATAAACATGAAAATCACTAGGCCAAAATAGTCATAAAACTCTCAAATACATCTAAGCAAAGTATTGATGCTCACAGAATTGAGATATCAGGTGAAGATACATACAATATCTAATAAGCCAAGAAAAAGATTAATCCTGCAAATTCTCCCAATTTTTTTTTTTATTTATTTAAAACAAACAAAACATGCAATATGGAAATGACATCATATGCAAAGGCAAGATCAAACCTGTGAATGCTCGATGATGCCAACACAGAAAAACAGTCACTCAACTTGCTTTTTTTGTCTTCCCCAATAAATACCTGCATAATTCTCTCAAGAGACATAGGGGGCAAACATACTTGGTTCCTAGATTGCATATAAAGATATATCAAGTAAAATAAGCAATCTAACCTGATGCCATAGGATTAGGAACCAAATCCTAGGCATAAACACCAGAACCTGCTAAGTGCGTCGGTTCCCCTTCATGGGGTAACTGTCCTTCTCAATCCAAGTTTGCCTTCCAGTGGGTGGTTGCTGGCAAAACTGCATCATCCACTCCATCATATTCTGCATCCAGATAGGAGGCTCACAGGGGTATTGTTCTTCTTGCATCTTCTGAGGCCTTCTCACTTGCTTGGGTTTGCTCTTGTAGACGCCACTGTGATTGGCTGGTACAAACCGCTGCTAAGGCCGCTGATGCTGAGG
>NC_084894.1:15310615-15370615 GCF_958979055.1 Alnus glutinosa | reverse complement strand
CATAAGTTATACATAACAAAAGAATGGCTATCATCAAAGTATTACAAGTCACACTAGCCATATACAAAATATACATCAGGACTATCCAAGTCCGACACCCCTACGACTCAAGCGACAAGCTTTAGTCGTAGTACTCCAAGTAGTTTGCAACGGAGTCATCCTCCGCATCCAAAGAAGCTCCATCTATACAGTTGTGATGTTAGCCGCATTCGTATAGGTGAAAGTGTGAGTTCACCGCCTCAATAAGAAGTACCGAGGCCTTAGTGGTATAAGACTCACTAAATAAACAATGCGCACAAACATATATACATGCAAGATTCCATAATGTTATTCTCAAATCATTAAGTCCACAGAACAACACATCATCAAGTACAAGTCACACCATTCATCACACTCTTATATCTTATCATAGTTTCCAATAACAATGTACCACACGTGCCATAAGCAATACCTCGGATGTACCAACTCCGTAGCTAGGAGCAACAATCCTAGACTTACGAATAGAACTCAAGAATATCAACTCACATGTGCTAGAGCTACGACTCTAGGCTTACCATAACACCTCCTATAAAGCTACAACCCGTAGGGCACACATATCACGAGTGCTAGAGCTACAACTCTAGGCTTACAGTCAACACCACTCGTAAAGATACGACCCGTAGGGCACACATCTCAGCTAAGAGCTATTACCCTCTGGCCTACCAACTCACAAGTGCTAGAAGCTACAACTCTATGGTCTACCATTGTGCCAGATGTTATAGCACTGGACTTACCATCTATCAACTACAGTGTTCTCATAATACCAAAGTATCCACACTATATACATATTATTACACATGTATTCCCAAACATCTTTCTTTCAACACATACCACATTCCACAACACAATCACATTTTTATTTTTATCAACAATTCCATAACCATAAATACATTCAATTTCATCAACATCCATTTATCATCACAATTCTCAATACAAATATATCACAACTCAATCACATATATTTTTATCAACAATTTCCATAATCATAAATACAATCAAATATTATCAATATCCATTTATCATCACAATTCTCAATTCAATATTTCTCAACTCAATCACATATACTTTATCAACAATTTCCATAATCAAATACATACAACCAAATATTATCCAAATGTAAATCCAATTTCCTAGGGTTCCTCAATGAGTAGAATACTCACCTTTGGCTGCATAGGACTCATGACTCAAATACTCCTCCATGTTCTCATTACTTGAGCTCTATATTGAAGAACAAGCTGAAGTCTCCAATCCGGACACATGCCTACAAACATTTATGACGTTAGGCTATGCTTTTGAACCATATACTCTACGACACAAATGCTACCCACATGCTCACACGTCACATTACCCGCTTCTAAAACTAGTTAAGTATCCTAGACTATTATTATGTTAACATTGGTCCTACGCTCCTATTTTATCTTGTTTATTTATTTACTAAGTTAACAATATATACTTGAATACTTAGACTATAGGATCTTAATCTTATTTAACATATACTTGTGCTAGATGTACTACATGTAGGAAGGCCAAATCTAGAGTCTTACCACATGGATTATACACTCCTTTGCCCGTACCTAGTGCGCCTTGGGTAGATATTTCTATGGACTTTGTTTTAGGCTTGCCTAGGTCAAGGAAAGGCAACGATTCGATTTTTGTGGTTGTTGATAGGTTTTCTCTAAGATAGCACATTTCATGTCTTGTCATAAAACCGATGATGCAACACACATCGCTGATTTGTTCTTTAGAGAGATAGTATGGCTCCATGGTGTTCCTAGGAGTACTGTGTCTGATCGTGATGTTAAGTTCCTTAGCTATTTTTGCAAGGTCTTGTGGGGAAAGTTGGGAACTAAATTTTTGTTTTTGACAACTTGTCACCCCCAGACGGATGGACAAAACCTAGGTAGTGAATAGAACTTTATCTACTTTGTTGCGTACTATAATTCAAAAGAACTTGAAAAAATGGGAGGATTGTTTGCCATTCATTGAGTTTGCAAATAATCGGAGTGTTCATTCTACTACTGATTTTTCACCATTTGAGATTGTTTATGGTTTTAATCCACTAACTCCTTTGGATTTGCTGCCTTTGCCAGTTAATGAAATGACTAGTTTGGATGGTCAAAAAAAGGCTAAAATGGTGAAGAAACTCCATGAAAGTGTACGACAACATATAGAAAAGAAATGAGCAATATGTAACCAAAGCCAATAAGGGTCGTAGATAAGTCATCTTTGAACCGGGTGATTAGGTTTTGGTGCATATGAGAAAGGAAAGATTTTTAGCCCGTAGTCGGTCCAAGCTACATCCTAGAGGGAATGGTCCATTTCAAGTCCTTGAGAGAATCAATGATAATGCTTACAAGTTGGATCTCCAGGTGAGTATAACATTAGTGCTACATTTAATGTTTCTGATCTTTCTCTTTTTGATGTAGGTGACGATTTGAGGTCGAATCCTTTTGAAGAAAGGGGGAATGATGAGAATCAACAAGCACCATTAAATGGTCCATTGCATGTTCCAATTGCGCCTATTACTAGAGCAAGATCCAAGAAGATCAAAGAAGCACTTAATCGACTGATTCAAGAGATTTGGGGTGATTCTAAAATAAGGCATTCGAAGCTTGGCCCAAAGGAAGATGAAGACGTAATAAATTTAGGGATAATTACACCACTGGTCCCTAGGGTTGGCCTAAATTACGAATCACTCCCTATGGTTTAAAAAGTTCATGGAGGGTCCTTGTGGTAAATTATAATTACAAATCACTCCATATGGTTTAAAAAGTTCATGGAGAGTCTTTGCGGTAAACTATAATTACAAATCACTCTTTGAACCTGTTTTTTGTCCATCAAATTAACAGAGTCCGTTAGTAGATTACAACACAAATGATATTTAGAGGTTGTCTCACTATTTATATGACGTGGCAAACTAACTAATTCTGTTAATTTGGTGGACAGAAAACGGGTTCACGAAGTAATTTGTAATTATAGTTTACCACAAGGACCCTCCATGAACTTTTTAAACCACATGGAGTGATTTGTAATTATAGTTTACCACAAGGACCATCTATGAACTCTTTAAACCACAGGGAGTGATTCGTAGTTTAGGCCAACCTCAGGGACCAATGGTCCAATTATCCCATAAATTTAATTCAAGCTATTGATGGGGGTAATTTCCTTAGCAATGGCGTGGATTAATAACTAATTGACTTTCCAATTTCAGACCAATTAATTGGCTGATTGACTTGCCAATTCCATACCAATTAATTGGTTGATTGACTTGCCTATTTCATACCAATTAATTGGCTGATTGACTTGCTAATTCCATACCAATTAATTGGCTAATTGACTTGCCAATTATTAGTGCCAAATTTTAGGCTCCTATGTTTTTAGTCCTTTTTTATCTATTTTCTTATTTTCGAAATATGTTAGTTTCATTTTTCCTTATAGTGGGCATGTAGGGCTAAAAATGTTATAAATAGCTTGCACTCATTGTAATGAAGATCAATGAATGAAAATAAAAGAAAACGTGAGGTTTGTTTCCTCTATTGATTCTTTAGAGAACTTGTGAACTTATCAAGGATTATTCCTTGTGACGTTCAAATTTTATACCTTTGGTTCATGATTCAATTATAATCATTGGGTCGGGGTTTGTTACTTTATACCTTCAGTTCGCGTTTCATTTATAAAAGTTGGGTTCGGGTTTTCTATCAGAAATTTGAATTTTAGCTTTCTTGGGGAAAATATTCCAATATTGTTTGTTGGGTCTCAAAGCATGTCGGTTGAGGTTTGCATCACAACTTATTGGGAATCTAGATGAAGTACTTCGTCTGAGAAGCAAAGTGGTCTAGCCATCAGAAGAAGTAGCCAATCAAGTCACTTATGGATGCTACCTTGCACAATTTGAGCCAAAGAAGGTTGATGAAGCTCTAGAAGATGAAACCTAGATCACTGCAATGCATGAGGAGTGTTAGTTTTATTGGCTGCATTATGTTGACAAAATCACTATCATGTAATGTTGCTGTCTTAAAAGGGTTACCATATTATTCAGAATCTCCTGTTTATTAGAGTTTATTTCTCTAAGAAAGAAAGAGCCTTATTATGACAAATTCAATGCCACAAGTTTCAAGAAGGCAATTTCAGAAGTTCCAAGAAGATTCTGCATAGTTCGCAACTCAGCAAAAGTCGGATCCCTTATTTCCATACAGACGGTCCTGTGGAGCATCCGGACACCCACCTGTGTCTAGAAGATTCTGTCAAGCTCAACGTTGCATCCGTCCGGACGTCAGAGCAACACGTCCAGACGCTCTTCAGTGTTCGAGAAGATTCCAGTTTTCCTATATAGACACAGATCGGGAAAAACAACTTCAACTGTCTAGACACTAGGGCAGCACCGTCTGAATGCGGCCTTAATATGGAAACGCGTGAAGAGTGTTATGGAAAGGTGATTGCACAGTTTACCGTCCGGACGCTCTATGACTCCATCTGAACGAAGCCTAGAGAAATCCGAATCAATGGCTATTTAGGTCTTCTAAGCCTATAAATAGAGGCCTCTAGGCATGTATTATTAACAGAATTCAATAGTGAATTCTTTTGTACTAAGAGATGGTGTTTAGGAAGAGATAGTGATATGTGCTAGCTCTCTTAGGGTTGTTCCTATATGATTTGATCAACTTTGAAGTCTAGCTTAGGGATCCTCCCTAAGCTAAAGGAATTCATTGAAGACCCCTTCAAGTAGAAGACTTGGTTAGAAGGTGTTCACGTTAGGTTACATGTCAGAGTCCAAGATACGATCGCTACATAAGGGTATGTGAGTGTTACTGTCTTGTTACTAGCTTTGTCTTCTAAATAGTAAAATTCCTAGGTTTGGCTGCCCCGGAGTGGTTTTTCTCTTAATCGAGTTTCCACTTCGTTAACAAAATATCTGTCTCATTTAAATTCTGCACTTATGAAATTTTTTTACACATTGTTCACACACACACACACACACCGTAAATTAGAACAGGTACACTTGTGTTTGGATTAATTTCCTAAGTGTGATCCATATTTTTGCTGACTTATTTTATCATGAGTTCTTCTATGTTATCTGAAGAGAATTCTGATAATGAGCTTCTTGAGGATTTTGTTAAATTGAGTAATATTTCTAAAAATTCCAATAAAGAGCTCAAAAAGGTTAAGCAAGAAAAAGAGTCTTTAATCATTAAACTGTCTGAATCACATGCTTTGATTGACTCTTTGAATTCTGAGAATACCATGCTGTTTAACACTGTTGCTACACTTGAGAATAAATTAAAAGAATTTAAAGATCTCTTGGAAAAAATTTCTAATGATAATTTGAAAAGCATGATTAGTATTCATACAGATATTTCTAACAAGCCTGACTTAATTGTTGATGATTTGAGTGCTTCTACCTCATATGCTTCTGATTCTGAATTAGATTCTATTATTATTAAGCTTGTGATAATAGATACAGCTTGTTTAGATAATCTTGAAAATTCTTGCTTGAATGACTGTGTGAAGCCTAAGTCCAATGAATCGGGAACGCAAGGTAAGTTTGTTCCTACTTGTCATAATTGTGGGAAGGTTGGTCATAGTAGACCAAATTGTTATTTGTTGAAATCCCACAGGCCTTGGAATAAGCAGGTTGCTTCTAAAAAGAGCCAAATTGAGAATACTTCTTCTGATAAATATGTCCCGCCCCATAAGAGACATTTATCTCAAAAAGGTAAGAACTTTGTTTTGTGTAAGAATGCTAATCCTAAAGTTGCAGAGCATGTCAAGAAGCATTTCAGCAAACAAAGACAGCCTACCTGCCATCACTGTGGTGTCACAAGACACATCAGGCCACATTGTCATTAAATCTAGCATTAGAAGCCTCGGATCAAGAAACAAGAGCCAAAGACAGGTAAGTCTAGCTCTAAACCTTCCATGCCTCATCATGCTTTTTGGCAAAAATGGCAATATCTGCAAAGGGGCTCTCCCTCATGCCTTCACTGTGGTAAGTATGGACACACCAAAGCCGAATGCTTCAGAGTGAAGCTTCACAAGCCCAAGAAGAATCAAATCTATGAAGGGCTTGTCAACATGATGGAGAGTGTCCTAATCAGACTGAATTTGAACATGGCTTACAACCCTACCTCTCAGGTAAATAAGGTATGGTTAAGGAAAGATGAGACCATTCACCCCTTGAGGGGGAGTGGACTCACCTAGTGAAGGTGAAGTCTCACTATGCCTAGGATTTTGGATCCTAAATCTTAGTGCATCTCAGGTATGGTTGCATTCTATTGTTTATCATATCACATCTTTCATGCCTTGCATTCTCGTTGAGGAACCATATATGTTTTATCCCCATGTTTTCACTTGTAATCTTGAGAAACTTCTGCAGCTGTTTATGGGGATGACAAAAAAAGCACGGCGGCTGCTTTTCTGTCTTGATAATTCCAAACCTCTCTCCTTGAGGTCAGGTTTGATCTTACCTTACATGCTTGGACTAGAAATTATATCTTTCCTCCATAAGCATGTTTTTGTTGTTTTTTGTCTTTTTTTTTTTAACATAAAATATATATATATATATATATATATATATATATATATATATATATATATATATATATATATATATATATATATATATATTTGGAGGAGAAGATGCAGAATTTTTTTTTTTTAATAGCTTTTCAGATATTGCATGTCTTTTTGCCTGATATCACAATTTATTGTGCATTGCTTAAATATGCTTATATATGATTGAGAGTTTATGTGTGCTAAGTTTTACTGTCCATCTTAATGCTAGATAGTTACTTTTTTCATGCGATGAAAAATAGTGCACTATCCAAAGCTCCCCAAGGTAAATTTTTTTCTCTTAAATTTTTAGCTTTCGAAAATTCTAATGAGAGAGATTTATTTTTTTTACTAAGATGGTCAAATTGAACAACTCGCTAGTTGAACCTAGAACTCATAAAATTTTGACATCCTCTCTAGGTTGCAGCACTAAGTGATAAAAAGCATTTAACTTTCAATAAATATGGACATTTGAAAAGATTCACTACTTATTGTGCTATAAATATGTTCTTTAACTTGTCCCTATAGAAATAGTCAGTGACCAAATCATTGTGGAAATAGACGGTCACTAAAGGACTAAGTAAAAGAAAAGTGTTCCAACTTAGGGTGGCTAGGCCCTTGTAAAATAAGGTTTGACTTTTGACTGATTTAACATTGATTTTCTCTCTTGTTTAGAAAATTCAGTTACTTTAAATCATATCAGCAAACATCATACCTTATCGAGAAAGTGTGACGACCTGTTTTTTTTTTTTTTTTTTTTGTACAAAACATTTTAAAAACATAAAATGAGTCATCACAGTGGCACGACTACTTGTCGCTCAGAGTAATATCTAGCAACGGAATAATTATAATACTAAAAATCATAACGAAAAGCACATCTAAAAATAACATGTGGTCCATACAAAAGAGCCATATATCTGTCTAACTGCTTATGGCTTACAATTACCCATTAATACAAAAGAATATGTGACACCTATGTCACTAGCCATATACAAAATACCCCAAAGAGTGAACTCCATAGTCCAACCCAATACGACTGTCGCGGAGTGCTTCAATCGTAGTATCCCAAATACGCAACTATGGGGTCCTCCTCTAAGTTAGGTGTACCTGCAGTCAAAGGGACATCATCTATATGGTTTTAGGGGTTTGCCACATCCATATAGGTGAAAGGAAGAGTTCACCGTCTCAGTACATAATACCGAGACCTCAGTGATATTAAACTAACTGAGTTTTCGCAACGAACCAACTTTTCCTTTTTAGTCTCGCGTACACTATAACAACTACCAATTTATAAACTTTTGTTTGAAAACCCCATAGTTGATATAGCGAACATCGACTATCAGAAAACATTTAAAACATATTATGTAGTTGGACCCATACGTATAAGTTCCAATCGCTTGGAAGCAACTACGTACACAGCCACAAAGATCTAACGTTACCAACTGTGATATCACCGTGCCTCAGGGCATTACAACTTCATGTCTATGGCACATAGTTGTCCATGCGGTTACTAGAGTAAAACTCTGATATCCAAGCACTTCTTGTTGATGTACCAACGACAATCCATCTACCTAATCCCAAAACACATTGATATCCCAACCAATAACGTCTCACATCCAAGTACACCAAGTTTAAAACATGTCATTTCGCTCTTTAATACGGGCATACTGTCATCCCCCAAATATAGTTAACACCGAATCCTAGGGCATTATAACTTCATGTCTATGACAATCCATCTACCTACTCCTAGGACACTGTATTACTCATACCCGAACAATGAAAATACCCTTGTACATCCAAGCACAATGTTCTTAAATCATGCAATCGGACGATAGAAGTATATATAAGCTCTTTGCCATTAAAACTCTTAAGCATACTAATACATCTAGCATAAAACTACAATATTCTATCTTATGAAAACATCACACAATTTAAACAATGATATGCATGCTCATGATTGTCTTTTCATTCATTGTGAGGCTTACCGTCTCTTTCATTATTATGAGGTTTACCCTCTCTTTCATTATTGTACTCTCTTTCGTTATTATGTTCATGCTTCATGCTTTACAATTCATACTTTATACTCCTATTCCTTGCAAATCAGGCTTTCTTCAAATACGATAAACCAAGCAACATGCAATTTTATCATTCTGCTTTGCATAATTTAAATCCCAACCACAACACACATTCAAACACTTCAAATCAATTCAACACCTTTCATTCATGCATCATTTCATAACATCATTGATATTATTTGAACATAATTGAAACTACTCAAATCAACCAAAATAGATATATTCAACATACAGTTGGTTCGGATTTATAAAACATATATATTTTGCAATTCAATAATATATAAAAATAGTAGGTTCTTAGTGAGTGAAATATCACATTGACTACTTGCACACCAACACTAACAAGTCCTAAGCTCAATCCACAAGGTGCCACTGAACACAACATATTGCATTCATTTAGTTTCTATCCAATAATTACACTAATTATCACTTTAAATCGCTCAAGGACTATTTTACCCGTCAATTGCCTAAACTCATACTTAACAATATTCCTAGGCTATAAATAAAACCTCTATTTTATACAAATTACTAACATTAAAACCTAACCCCATAAATATTTATTTTTACAAAACTCATGGTTAATTTGGGATTAATCATCACTATAATCACAATTAACCCAAAATTAACAATCTAGGTTTTTAAATACTTAAAAACCCCAAATTAATCTAATCCATCAAATTAGGGTTTCCTCAAACTTAACCTCAATCACAATATTACTAACCCAATGGCATTTACTAAGGGTTAATCTCATAAAATACCACAAAAATCAAATACCTAAAAGTTAAGGCTTGAGGAAAAGCTTACCCAAATTCACCAAACTTCAACCCAAAGTTTGGGTAGCCTCAAGTAAGCTCCAATAAGCCCAAATACCTAAAGAATATAAATGATTAAACTCACATTTAGGATTTTACCCAAAAATCACAAAATCATGAGTTTAGTGTTTTACCTAAAACAATCGGTGAAAACATAGATCCGAGTGCAAGGATCACATTTCCGAAGACGGATTGAAGATCCAACTGTTGGATCTTCGTAAATCAAGGTTTTTCTTCTTGAAAACTAAGAGAGGAGCCCTTGCTCTCTCTTTTTTTTTCCTAAAGGGCGGACGTTTGTGCGCCACCTCACTTTTCTTTTTCTTTTTCTTTTTTTTACTAAAGGGCCATCTGGCCCTTCATTTTAAAATGGCCGAATGGCCATTTCAACAAAGGTCGTTATGCCTTTGTGTTTTATTGGTCGTACAGCCTTTCATTTGAAAGGTCGTGCGGCCCCCTTTTTTTATAATTTTATTTTCAAATTCTTTTCTAATTTCTTTTCCATTTCTTTTTATAATTTATTTTATTTTCAAATTTCTTTTATTTTTCTATTATTCCAGTTTGGACCTAAAAATATTCCCTAGCATTTTTAAGGGCACTAAATTAATTTTAGTAATTTATTTACTTAGATTTTATACTTTAATTATTAAATAATGTCTCGGACATTACAAAAAGCTTTTACACACACATGCATAGCATGAGTTAAGTCATTTATTTAAAATTTCTATATGCAAGGAAATTTGTGCTTATTGAATACTTAACTCTCAGTTATATCTTTGCATATTTTTGAATTGCTATTTGACTGTGTTATCAGTTATTTATACATGCATGTTCTGAAGCTAACTTTAGGAAAAGTTGTTTTTTCTGCAAGTTTTTCCTCTTTTTTTAGCTTCTAGTGTGAAACGTCCGGACAGACCTATTCTTAAGTCCAGACACTTGCAGCTCTGTCGATCTATGATTTGGCAGTTTGCCGCCGGAGTGTACCACGTCCAGACACGAGCCCTTTGCTTTCTTTGCCATTCATATAGCACTGCATTTTCTTTTCTATTTTTGTCATGTTGTGTGTTTCGCTCTCGGATTTCTCCCGAGATTTTGGCATTCTCTGCATATCTCTTCTCATTCCATAGTATTCTTTGTGTCTTCCTTTGTTCTTTTAAGTTTTTTTGCTTTTTAGAATATTGGAATATTTTTGAGATATTGGGCATGAAAATCCTAAGCTCTCTGTGTGCTAGGTTGGTCTTGATATATATGTGCCTTACGAATTGCTGCATTGCTTATATTTTTCTTTGGCATCAAATTGACAGCTGTCATAATACCACATTTTTTTTAGAACTAACAAGATCTAATCTTTCTATGTGGTGATATTTTTGGAAATATTTTGTTTAAATTTTTTTAAGGAATATGTCGTCCAACGGCTCCCAGCACAGTGTCCAACAAATGGATCCTTTGGAAAACAGACTATTGTTGAAGTCATATGCATGCTCAAATTCCAAAGGTCTCAAGATTTAGATGAGCTTGTTCCCCCAGCTCATGCAAAGCCTTCTGTAGCATATTTCTTCAGATCTGCACTAGTTATAGGTTCAGTGATGAATCTTCTTGCAGACTAGTTGACTAGAGGATTTTAATTTGCGGATGATCAGTTTCAGGCTTTGTAGACTCAAGCGACTAAAGATTTTTAGTTTATGCCACCCGGCTTCAGGAGCTAGAAATCGAAGTAGCACAAATCTAGATTAATGAACAGATTTCTCTCCGTCACTTGGTTTAGTGGATCAACAAGATTTGGTGCTTTGAGGATTTTTGTTCCTCCCTCTATCAGTTGTTTTACAAACTTCTTATTATTTAGGCTTTTTACAGTTTTCCTTTTCCTTTGTTTGGATTTTAGAACTGTATTTTGTGGTTTTTCTATACTATGTTTACCCTTTGTCCTTTTGAGACAAAGATGGGGAGTATTTTTATTTTTGGATAGGGATTGTACTTTTAAAACCAGTCAAGTGATTTTTGTCCCAAAATGACTAAAGGGGGAGTTTGTTAGTTTTATTGGCTGCATTCTGTTGACAAAATTACTATCATGTAATGTTGCTGTCTTAACAGAGTTACCATATTATTTAGAATCTCTTGTTTATTAGTGTTTATTTCTCTAAAAAAGAAAGAGCCTTATTATGATAAGTTCAGTGTCACAAGTTTCAAGAAGGCAATTTCAAAAGTTACAGGAAGATTCTGCGCAGTTGACAACTTAACAAAAGTCAGATCCCTTGTTTCCATCTGGACTATCTTGTGTAGCGTCCAGACGCCCTCCTATGTTAGGGCAACACGTCCAGACGCTCTTCAGTGTTCAAGAAGATTCCAATTTTCCTTTACAGACACGAATCGGGAAAGAGAGCTTGTAACCGACCAAACGCTAGGGCAACACCATCCAGACGCGGCCTTAATATGGAAACGTGTGAAGTATGTTATGAAAAGGTGGTTGCATAGTTCACCGTCCAGACGCTCTATGACTCCGTCTAGATGTCGCCTAGAGAAATCTAAATCAGTGGCGATTTAGGTCTTCTAAGCCTATAAATAGAGGCATCTAGGCATGTATTATTTACAAAATTCAGTAGTGAATTCTTTTGTACTAAGAGATGGTGTTTAGGTAGAGATAGTGATATGTGCTAGCTCTCTTAGGGTTGTTCCTGTGTGATTTGATCAACTTTGAAGTCTATCTTAGAGAGGAGCCCTAAGCTATAGGAATCCATTAAAGACCCCTTCAAGTAGGAGACTTGGTTAGGAAGCATTTACGTTGAGTTACGTGTCAGAGTGCAAGATACGATTGCTACATAAGGGTATGTGAGTGTTACTGTCTTGTTACTAGCATTGTCTTCTGAATAGTGGAATTCGTGGGTTTGACTGCCCGGAGTGGTTTTTCTCTTAATTGAGTTTCTACTTCATTAACAAAATATCTATCTCATTTGAATTCTACACTTATGATATTTTGTTACTCATTGTTCACACACACACCATAAGTTAGAAGTCTCTTTATTTTTCAAGGAGTTACATCAATTTACCAGAAACGATGTATGAGCTTTTGTTCCTAGACCTCGAGCTCATAATGTTATCAGCACCAAATGGATCTTCAAAAACAAAATCAGATAAGCATGGCACGGTAATAAAAAACAAGGCTCATCTTCTTGCTCAGAGGTATACTCAGGTTGAAGGGGTTGTAGCGCCCCAGATTTTAAACCCTAAAATATAGTGTCTTAAATTAGAATTTAAGACTAAATAAAATGATTTTGATATTTATGAATATTTATATTCACTAGTTTTATTAACTCTAGATTAATAAAAAGGACTACTAATAGAACCTAATAATATTGTTGAATGATTAAATAGACAAACCTAAATATCTGGTAAATTAGTTGGGATAATAATATTCCTAATATTATTATATGAAAATATTTATTGGAATAATATTATTGATATATAATATTATTGTGTAATATTTATTGTATATAATATTAATTATGAAAGAAACTAGAATTAAAACGGGTTTAAAATTATACCCTAGTGAGATATTAAATGAGAAAGACCCGATATAAAAATACCTACAAAGATATTTTATAAGAAGTTGCATAAGCTTCTGCATCATCACCTGTGACTCACCCTCCTGCTTCATCGCCAACTTGCGAAGCAAGTTTGTTCTGCCCATTTAACTGACCCTCATCCTTCCTTCAAAACTCACACCTCTTCTTCATCTTTCCTTATTTCCCTTCCTTCTTTCTTATTTCTCTTCTTTTTCTTCTTTGTTCCTTCTTTCCTCTTCTCGATTCTTCTCCTTTCATTTTTCAGTTTTCAGTAAAATAGGGAGAGTGAGAGATTGAGAGGGGAATTAAAGCAAGGGAGAGGATATCAGTGTGGGGGAGTGGAATAGATACTGATCGAGAGGGAGAGAACTCGGGTGAGACCCGAACGAACCCAGACTCAGGTATGTGGGTCAGCATAGATGGTCGACCGGAAGCCTGATTTCTGGTGGGTCAACGGCAGGCTGATGGCAAGTCATTGTTCTGCAATTGAGGGGTATTTTCGGTGATACTAGAGGCGATTCTGGCCGTTTCAGTGAGGTTTTCCGGCGAGTCAAGGCTGGGCTTTCTAATGTGTGATTCCAACAATTTTCAGTGCAATTTCCAATGGTTTGTGAGGAATTTTCAGTAGGTAACTTCTTGTGATTTATCTTAATTTATTTGTTTATTATTGTTGATTATTGGCCGATTTGGGTGAGGTTTTGTATATGGTTGATGGTGATAGTGCTTTGGGCACTATGGTGTTGATCGATTTGGGTATTCCAATGGTGATGGATTTGGAAACTGGAAATTGATTTTGGGTATTTGATTGATAATTTTGAGTGTAAATTAAGTGTAAAGATTTTGTTGTATTGATGGGTTTATACATGGGTTGTTGGATTTTGGTTGGTTGTTCTTGACCGACTAATTCCCCTGTTCTGGCCAAGCTCTATTTCAGATTTTGTGTGTGTGTTTCAGTCAAGCCATGTTTTGGGTTGAGCCATGTTTTGGCTGATTATGGGTATGGAGTTGAGTTTGTTGTGGTTTTGGTTTAGAAAGTGACTTGGAGGCCTTTATTATGCTATTAAAAATGGTTTCTAATATGATTCTTTTAAAAGGAAACAGGTTTTAGGATTACAGTATGAATTTCTAGTTAAATGGTATTTTTCCCGAAAAAGAGTTTAGATGTTAATATGTTATTACTGGGAATTAATAGTAAGACTGAAATTTATTATGTTAAGTGAAAATAAGTAATATTCCTGTGTGATGATGTTAACACTCTGTGTGCATGAATAATATTTATTGCAGATGATGAGCTGAGAAACTGCACCAAATGGCTGTAAGTATCTTTATATTTACTGAGGTTGATGTTGGTGGATTTTCCATAATATTAATGTGAATTTGCATATTTTTCTATTTTAACTAATCTAGTTAATAACAAAGCTGGTATGCAGCGGGGGGGTGATGGCTGCCAGTAGGACCTTTGGCTTCTGTGACACTTAATAAATAAAATGGCTGAGACCTTTGGTTATTGGTTAGCTCGGACCTTTGGCTTCCAACAACAAACAAATAAGCTTTAAGTGAGTGAGATCTTTGACTCCCAGGACCGTTGGCTCCCACAACAAGCTAATCCGGACCGTTAGTTCCATTATGAGAGGAGTGCAAAAAGAGAAATAATTAAGACATTGCATATAAAACTGTCATATTATTACTTTATAATTGTGTATATATTCAATCTATGTCTATGATTCGCGACCGTAGACTATATATTGCGTATACATGTGATTATGAAGCCATATTACATTGTGTTGTATTTCATAAATAAATCAGCATTCATTATATTATTGGAAACAACGGACTCACTTAGATATTTTTGTATTATTGTTTCTCTTTATATTATATATTATTCAGGATATGAGGATGAAGAATTTCAGGATTACCTGGACTCTTAGGTGGATTCTGATGGCTATGTTTAAGGCTAGCTTGCCTCTCATTTTGTGGACTTTATGTTTTAGTCCATTATTATATTATTATTAGAATGATATTTATATTTTTGTTGGTGTGTAATAATAATATTTTAGTTATTTTGGTTTGTAATTATATGTGCTACATGTGGCACAATTACTATCTTTGAGTGTAGTTATTCAGTTACACTTTATATATCCTTTTTGAGGTATTTCTGTTAGAAGCTCTGTTGTGTTATTTAATTCTAAGTCTGTTGAATAAATATGCATTCCGCTACCAATTTATAACTCTGATGATGTCATAATGTCACGTAAAAATCGAAAAAATTTCACTTACGCCTTTTTGTAAAAGGCGGGGCGTTACAAGGGTGGATTTTGATGAAACTTTTGCTCCGGTCACTCACTTAAAGTCCATCCGAATCTTGCTATCCATTGCTTGCCATCTCGGATTCAAACTCTATCAGATGGATGTCAAGAATGCTTTTCTTAACGGCATGCTTCAGGAAGAGGTGTATGTTGAACAACCAAAAGGATTTCAAGATCCTCATCATCCCCAGCATGTCTACAAATTGAAGAATGCCTTATATGGTCTTAAACAAGCTCCTCGGGCATGGTATGAACGTCTAACTACTTATCTTTTGGCTAGAGGATTCACAAGAGGTCAGGCTGACCAAACGTTGTTCATCCAGAATCAAGGTAAGCATAAACTCATTGCTCAAGTTTATGTAGATGATATCATCTTTGGCGCTACACTTGATTCCCAAGCTCATGATTTCTCCGAAGAGATGAAGCAAGAATTTGAGATGGGTATGATTGGGGGGAGTTGACCTAATTTCTGGGACTTCAAGTTAAGCAAACTTCTGAAGAGATCTTTATCTCTCAATCCAAATATGTAAAAGATTTGTTGAAGAGGTTCGGTCTAGATGGGAAAAGTCATGCTCTTACTCCTATAAGCACAAGTGCCAAGATCAGTGCTAATCTTACAGCCAAAGGAGTGGATCCTACTCTCTACAGAAGCATGATCGAGGGTCTTCTCTACCTCACAGCCAGCAGACCAGATATTGCCTTCAGCGTGGGAGTATGTGCACGATTTCAACCCAATCCTAAGGAATCTCACCTCACTACAATCAAGTGCATCATCAAGTATGTTAATGATACTATTAACCATGGTATTTGGTATTCTAGAGAACAAACCTGGTGCTTGCAAGTTACTTTGATTCAGATTGGGCTGGTATTGTGGATGACAGAAAAAGTACATCAGGAGGATATTTCTATGTTGGTACTAATCTAATGGCCTGGATGAGTAGGAAACAGTCATCTATTTTTCTCTCAACTGTTGAGGCTGAATACATTACTGCTAGAAGCTGCTGCACTCAGTTGATCTGGATGAAGAAACTTCTCTTCGACTATGGATTCACTAAGGACACCATGCCATCCACTGTGACCACACAAGTGCAATTAATATTTCCAAAAATCCTGTTCAACATTCTCGTACCAAGCACATAGACATCAGGCATCATTTCATCTGTGATCTTGTGGAATCCCAGGTAGTATCTCTATCTTTTGTGACCACTGACAACCAATTAAAAGACATTCTTACCAAACCTGTCCATGGAAGTAGGTTTGTCTCTTAGAAAAGTCATTGGTGTTTGTAACATGTCATACTTCATGCTAGGAATAGACTTTAGTGTGTTCTTTAGTCTCTTCCTCTGAGAGCATGATTTTATTTATTTTTTTTTATTTTTTTTTTTAAAAAAAAGGGTTAGATGCAGGTTATCTTTTATTAGTTTTCTAGCTATCACATGTGTTTTAAGCCTACAACCTATAAATTCTGGCATTCTCTCTAGGTTGCAGTATCAAGTGATAAAAAAACATTTAATTTTCATTGCGAAAATAGACTGTCACTAATGGACTAAGTAAAAGAAAAGTGCTGCATCTTATGGGGAGTGTATCAGATGAGGGTGGCTAGGCCCTAGTAAGATATGATTTGACTTTTTACTAATCTAACATGAATTTTACTCTCCCTAAGAAAATTCAATTGTTTTTAAACCTTATTAGTGAACATTTTGTCTTATTGAGAAAACTTTCACACACACACGCGCGCGCGCGCATAGCATGAGTTGAGTACACTGTTTTAAGTTTCTATCTGCAGAAAAATTTATGCTCATTAATTACTTGACTCTCAATTATATGTTTGCATATCTTTGATGCTATCTAACTGATTTCTCAGTTTTAGATAGATGTGTGTGCTGCTTTACTTGTGAAAGACTAGCCTTGTTTTCTTTGTCTTTTCAGCAATTTGTTCTTTTTACAATTTACTACTTTCCTGCGTTTGGACTCTTGTAATGTAATTACTATGGTTTTAATACTCTGTTTACCCTTTGTCCTTTTGAGACAAAAAGGGGGAGTATATTTAATTTTTTGGACTGAGATTGTATTTTTAACCGGTCAAGTGATTTTTGTCCCAGAATGGCCAAAGAGGGAGTTTGTTAGTTTTTATTGGCTACATTCTGTTAATAAAATTACTATCATATTAGTGTACTGCCATAACAGGGACGCCGTAAATATTCAGAGTTTTCCAGAATATTGAGAATTGAATTCTCCAAACTGGAAAGAGCCTTAGTATGGCAATATCAGTGTCATAAGCACCAAGAAGGCAATTTTCGTAGTCTAGGAAGATTTTGTGCAGTTTACAACTCAGCAAAATCAGTTCCCCAGTTACCGTCTGGACGGCCTAGAGAAACGTCTAGATACCATCAGTGTTCAAGAGAGATTCTGAACAACTTAGTAGACACGGTCGGTGAAGACAACATGCAATCGTCCGGACGCTAGGGCAACACCGTCCAGACATGGAGATTGAAGTTTAATGAAGAAATGCGTGAAACGCATAAAAGAAATCAATTGTTGCTTGCTGTCCGGACGCCCACCGTCTAGGTCCAGATGCCGCCAAGAGAACTCTGAATCAGAATTGTATTAGGTCTTCTAAAGCCTATAAATAAAGGTCTCTAAGCATATATTATTCACAGAATTTGGTACTGAATTCCATTGTGCTAAGAGAGGATGCTTAGGCAAAGATTGTGAGATTTGCTAGCTTTCTTAGAGTTTTCTTTGCGTGTGATTTGAAGCTAAAGGAGTCCATTGAAGAACCCTTCAGACATGAGGTTTGGTTGGGAGGCTTTCACATATATGTACGTGTTAGAGTTAAAGGTATGACTACTGCATCAAAGGTATATGAGTAGGAGTGCTTTGCAACTAGCTATTTCTTCTATTAGTGGATTTCCTGGGTTTGACTGCCCCGGAGTGATTTTTCTCTTGATTCGAGTTTCCACTTCGTCAACAAAATTTTTGTCTTTTTTAAATTTCGCATTTAAATATTTTGTTACACAATTTGTAACGCCCCGCTTTTACAAAAAGTGTAAGTGAAAATTTTTCGATTTCCACATGACATTACTAACTCATCAGAGTTATAAATTAGCAGAGGAATATAATTTGTCTTTAACAATGACACATCAGAGCTGACTGAATAACCTTAAAAATAATAACATTTTGTTCTGATATAATAATTACATTCCAAAATAATACAATATGTGCCACATGCGGCACTTAATAAATACATAACTATTGTTTTCTCCAAATAATGATTATATGCTAAAAGTCTCATCCTTAAGTTGCTTCCTTTATTCCTGCAAAAACTCGCATGTGATTGTGGTTAACACCACAATCTCATGCTATGGTCGAGTGAGTCAACGGTCCTCAACCACAGTGATACACTGATTTATTTAACCATATACAATGCAATTAAATGATGACAGTTATATCCACATACATTTAATCACATTCATTTATCTACTTTAATTCTTTATTTACTTAAGTCATATAATTGCATTCATTCTTGCTAAAGCCTTGTGCTTAGCTAAGGGGTTATCTATGAGCCTTGTGCTCCTTAAACTATAAAGCTTGTTGGTTCTTAGGGCTTTGTGCCTCGACTGTGAGCCTTGTGCTCGCCAGTCTACCACGGGGCCTTGTGCTCCCACTGTGGGCCTTGTGCTCCCAATGTAGGCCTTGTGCCCGCCAGCTTATTACCATTATTCCTTCAACCTTAGGTTTATCCATCGGTCTTATCAATGTATTGATGCCTTGGTACTTAAACTTTCGGTTTACCCGTTGGTCTAGTCAATTGCTTGATGCCTTGGTATGTAAACCTCAGTTCATCCGTTGGTCTCCTCAATTCACTAATGCCTTGGTACCTAAACCTCCAGTCTTTTTATTTTCCCATTCATAACTCATAATATGATCATGCAAACAACATCATATACATAATTCCAACCAGAGCATGTTAAATATATCAAATGCCAAACCATATGCATACAATTAAATAAAACAGCAGTCACTAGTCATTAAAGACTAAACCACACGTATCATCCTCAGTGAGTAAGAAATACTCACAATAATTCTTCTGGCTTCAGGAAAACGTGCACAGATATAATTACTGCAATATATACATATACAATACAAGCAAATAGCGAATTAATATAATTCACTAAAAATAAATTTTAATCCTATCTTCAATTCTAACTTTTAAACCTTAATATAATTTCCTAATTATCTCCACATTTACAGTTTGTCCAATTAAATTTTATTACTAATCTTTTATGTAGAATTTATTACTGCATTTATTAAGATCCTTAAGCATAATATTTCTTTTTCCATTTTTGATCTTTAATTAATATAATGTCATTTGGACATTAAAACGGCATATAAAATTGAATAATTATATTGCTATATATTTTATGTGGGTATTATAATTGATGTGAACCACGTCAAGAATAAAGAGACCCAACAACGAAAGGGAACCCAAGATCGTTCTATGGACAGATTCGAATGGAAGACCTCGACCCATTGTTTATGACAAACAAGAATCTCGGTATAAGGAAGACGCCACAAACGGTGGTGGAAACTCCGTTTGATAAGTTGAGATGAACGCCACGGGAAATCCCGATAAGTTCGCGTAGTTTTTCAAAGAACCAAAGAGAATAAACCTCACAAATTTTATGAATAATCAATTTCTGTCTTTTCCATTGCTTATGCACCTATTTAAAAGGCTGAACATTACAAGAAAAAAAAAAAAAAAAAAAAAAAAAAAAAAAAAAAACATTAACATAGAAAACCTAATTAAAGCCGAAAATGGGTAAGGAAAGAAATCCTTACCTTCCTAAAACACACAAGACATATAAGGCAATAAAGGTTGGACGCCTAGAGTCATATAGAAGGAAACAAAAGACAACATAAAAGGAAAGAAAGTGGCGCTTAGAATAGCCATGCAATCGATCCTTCTAGAATAGACCCAAAATATTTCTTGCCAATTCTTAGCCTTGACCGGATCCTTCTAGAACTTGAATCAAGGTGACGATTCTTTGTTGCCCACGTGGATCATGCTCAATGGACCTCCACGAATTTGCTTGAGCCCATAACTCTTGGATGAGTCCGTTGAGTACATCTATGAACTTCTTTGCTCGTGCTCTCGTAACCGGCCCAATTTGTACTTGAACGAGATCCTTTGAAGCGATGCCTTGATCTCCATCATTCCCCTCCTCTTGAGAAGGATTTGCCCTCAAATCATCACCTACATCAAAAGGACTCAAATCAGTAACATTAAAAGTGGCACTTACATTGTACTCACCAGGTAAATCTAGCTTGTAAGCGTTGTCATTGATACGCTCGAGGACTTGGAAAGGACCATCTCCTCTTGGGAGCAATTTGGAACGTCTTTTCGCCGGGAATCTTTCTTTTCTCATATGCAGCCAAACCCAATCTCCAGGTTCAAAAACCAGGTTGCGACGTCCCTTGTTGGCTTATGTGGCATATTGTTATGTTCTTCGCTCAATGTTGAGTCTTGCTTTCTCATGAATCTGCTTCACAAAGTCAGCTTTCTTTTTGCCATCTAAATTAACGTGCTCCGTCAAAGGTAAAAGAGATAAATCCAATGGAGTTAAAGGATTAAACCCATACACAATTTCAAATGGTGAAAATTTGGTAGCAGAATGAATAGTTCTATTATATGCAAACTCAACATGTGGTAAACATTCTTCCCATGTTTTGATATTCTTTCTAATGATTGTCCTCAATAGAATAGACAAAGTCCTATTTACTACTTCAGTTTGACCATCAGTTTGTGGATGACAAGTAGTGGAAAATAATAGCTGAGTACCTAGCTTACACCACAAAGTCTTCCAAAAATAGCTCAAGAACTTAGCATCTCTATCCGAAACAATTGTCCTAGGCATACCATGTAATCTTACAATATCTCTAAAGAACAAATCAGCAACATGCGAAGCGTCATCCGTTTTGTGACATGGAATAAAATGTGCCATTTTAGAAAACTTATCCACGACCACAAAAATTGAATCTCTTCCACGTTTAGTCCTAGGCAATCCTAACACAAAATCCATTGAAATATCAATCTAAGGCTCACTAGGAATTGGTAAATGAGTATACAAACCGTTGAGCTGCACTTTGGATTTAGCTTGCCTACATGTGACACATCTACCACAAATCCGTTCGACATTTTGTTTCATGTGAGGCCAATAGAAGTGGTCCTGCAAAATAGCTAAAGTCTTTGCAACTCCAAAATGTCCCATTAATCCCCCACCATGTGATTCCTACACTAATAACTCCCTCATAGAACAGTTAGGCACGCATAGCTTATTTTCTCGAAATAGGAATCCATCAAGCCTAAAGAACTTACCAAAGGCGATTTTCTCACAAGCTCTATATTCCTCACAAAATTCGTGGTCTTCAGCATATAATTCTTTAATGTGTTCAAAACCAAGCAATTTTGCATCAAGTGTGGAGAGTAAGGCATACCTGCGAGAAAGTGCATCAGCGACTACATTCTCCTTACCTTGCTTGTACCGAATGACGTATGGAAACGTCTCTATGAACTCCACCCATCGCACATGCCTTTTGTTTAGCTTATGTTGGCCCTTCAAGTGTTTCAAGGACTCATGATTGGTGTGAATCACGAACTCCTTAGGCCATAGATAGTGCTGCCATGTCTCTAAAGCCCGAACCAATGCATACAACTCATTCTCATAAGTTGGGTAGTTTAAGGCTGCCCCGCTGAGTTTCTCGCTGAAGTAAGCAATTGGTCGTCCTTCTTGCATAAGAACGGCACCTATACCAAGACCTGAAGCATCACATTCAATTTCAAACGTTTTAGAAAAGTTAGGTAAAGACAACAAAGGTGCGTTAGTCAGCTTCTCTTTGATTAATTGAAATGCTTTCTCTTGTTCTTCTCCCCACCGAAATCCAACGTTCTTCTTGATCACTTCGGTAAGCGGTGCGGCTAAGCTACTGAAGTCCTTCACGAACCGCCGGTAGAAACTAGCAAGTCCACGAAAACTACGAACATTACCTACACTTGTGGGGCTCAGCCAATCTTGGATTGCACGTACCTTCTCTTCATCAACCTGTATACCTTGTGCACTAACAACAAATCCCAAAAATACAAGCTTATCGGTGTAAAAAGTGCACTTCTTTAAATTAGCAAACAACCTTTCTTCCCTTAGCACATCTAAAACGGATTTCAAATGTACTACATGATCGTCTATGTTTTTGCTATAAATGAGTATATCATCAAAATAGACAACAACAAATATGCCTATAAATGCACGCAAAACATGGTTCATAAGTCTCATAAAGGTGCTCGGAGCATTAGTCAAACCACAAGGCATAACTAACCATTCATACAAACCATATTTTGTTTTAAAGGCGGTTTTCCATTCATCTCCTTCTTTTATCCTAATTTGATGATAACCACTTTTTAAATCAATCTTAGAAAATATGCAAGAACCATGCAGCTCATCTAACATATCATCTAAGCGTGGGATAGGATGACGATACTTTACCGTTATGTTGTTAATGGCTCGGCAATCAACGCACATTCTCCACGTCCCATCCTTCTTAGGTACAAGTAAGACCAGAACCGCACATGGGCTCATGCTCTCCCTCACGTGCCCTTTCTCCAACAATTCACTTACCTGTCGTTGAAGCTCCTTTGTCTCCTCGGGATTTCTCCTATAAGCTAATCTGTTTGGGATGGTTGCACCAAAAACAAAATCAATTTGATGTTCAATCCCTCGAATTGGAGGTAACCCATGTGGTGTTTCCTCGGGGAAGACATCCTCGTGCTCCTGCAAAAGAGAAACAATATAACTAGGCAAAGCAAGGTCAAGTTCGTTAGTGTTTAAAAGTGCCTCTTTGTACAAAATCATCGACTGTTTTGAAAACATTGCTCGCTTGATCTCACTCACTTTTGCATAGAAATTCTTTTGTTTTCTCTCTGATTTTCTCTCAAGGGCCGAACTTTGATTTTCTTTTTCTCTCTCATTTTTCTCGGCCTCTCTCTGATTTTCACTCTTTTTCTTTTGCTCACTCTCTTTCTTTTGATCACTCTCCTTTTGTTATCTCACTTGATCCTCGTATACTTGCTGCGGCGTCAATGGTACAAGAGTGATTGATCGTTGATTAAGTACAAAAGAATACTTTTCGTAAAGCCATCATGCTTCACTTGCCTATCGAACTGCCATGGACGCCCTAGCAATAAGTGTCCCGCCTGCATCGATACTACATCACACAACACTTCATCTTCGTATTTACCGATTCGAAATGCGACTAACACTTGCTTGTTCACCCTTATCTCACCACTATCATTTAGCCATTGTAACTTGTATGGTCTAGGGTGCTTTACATGGGCAATCCCAATTTCTCCACCATAATTGTGCTTGCAACATTAGTACAACTACCACCATCAATAATCACACTACATACCATGTCTTTAACGTAGTACCTAGTGTGAAAGATGTTCTCCCACTGTACTTCATCAACTCCTTTTGCTTGCAAGCTCAATGCTCTCCTCGCCACCAATGTCAATGCGTCAGGGGCTAAATACTCCTCCTCGGAAACATCCTCCAATGGTGGCATGTCGTTGGTGTCGGAATCTTCATCATCGGTCACAATTTCACCATTGGCTTGCAACACCAT
Organism: Alnus glutinosa; assembly: GCF_958979055.1. NCBI lineage: Eukaryota > Viridiplantae > Streptophyta > Magnoliopsida > Fagales > Betulaceae > Alnus > Alnus glutinosa. The sequence goes on along the minus strand of NC_084894.1, from coordinate 15,346,601 downwards.
GACTTGATTGTTTGGGCATTGACTTGCTATGTGGCTCCTGCCTTGACATCTAAAACATTTAATATCACGATTCCTAGAGTTAGAGGCTTCAGTTTACCTTGAGGAACGTGGCTGGTGGTCGCGGACTTGGGCTCGGGTTTGGGCGTTTGTGACTTGTCCAGCTACTTGGCATGACTCGATTTCCAAGAGGTAGAACTAGAGTTATGGCCTGCACATGTCCCATTCCCTCTCTTGAGTTGTTGTTCCACTTTGATAGCCATATGCACCATATCTTCCAATTCCACATAATGCTGCATCTCTACCTTATCATGGATCTCCCGGTTTAAGCCAAGTAAAAATCTAGCCATTGTAGCCTCCCGATCCTCCTCTACATTAGCGCAGATCATTGCAATCTCCATCTCCTTGTAGTAATCCTCTACGCTTTGACTCCCTTGTCTAAGACCTTGTAGCTTTTTCGTACAACTCTCGGTAGTAGTAACTTGGAACGAACCGCTTTCTCATCACTACTTTCATCTCCTCCCATGTGTCTATTGGGCGTTCTCTATTCCGCCTCCTGTTTATCACAAGCTGATCCCACCAAGTAATAGCATATTCAAAAAATTCAATCACGGCTAATTTTACCTACTTTGTCTCGGAGTAGTTGTGGCAATCAAAAACGAACTCCATATTCTTTTCCCACTCAAGATATGCCTCAGGATCAGATATGCCTCAGGATCAGATCTACCTTGAAAGGACGGAATCTTCATCTTAATACCACCCAAGTTGTTATCTTCGCGATTCCTAACTTCTCTAAATCTTCCTCCAGGTCTCCTATTGTTAACAATGGAATCCCGATCTTCTTCTTCATCAAAACCAGACCCATAACGCTCTTCATCCTCCTCCCTCGGTGGAACTCTTTCCCTTCTACGCAAATTACGACCGTTTTGTGGTTGCTCCTCACATCTATTCTCCATCTGATCTATCCGTTCGTGAACCTGCTCCATCTCCATCTTCATCACACGCCTCATCTCACTCATCATGGCCTCCATAAACACTTTCGGATCAACCAATTTTGTATCATCTTCGGCAATGCTCTTACCACTATCGTGAGACATGATTGCTGCAAAACAAAGGTTAGAAGAAAAAAAAAAGAACCTCACGAATCACTCCCTTACATGTTTACACTCAAGAATGTGGATCACTCTCCACTCGTGTTTCACTCAAAGGAATATGGCTTTTACCCTCTGATGTTCTCACCACTCTTGCCTTTTTCCACTCGATAATTCTCTTTCAGTTCTTTTGAAACTAAACAAACAACTCAAAATTTCCAGCAACAATTTACCCAGAACTAATCAAGGAATCTCAGATTTGAACACAAGGAATATGGAAATTTTCAGATTAGAATTAGAAGGAATATGGCAGTTTGGAATTTTGGAAGCACAGAATAGTGAATTTTATTTTATTTTTTTTAATCAGCAACTAGCTTTTGAGAATAATGAAATAAGATTTCGAAATAACTAAGAGATGTAGACCAGACCAATAGTTTAGACATCAACAAGACAAACAAAGATTGAACAGACAGGGTAAAGGAAATTCGGCTAAGAAGAGATAAAATGATGTGGACGGCTAAAGAAGAAACACAGGAATGAAAGATGTTAAAGGATAGGCCACTGAACTAGAAACCGTGCTCTGATACCAAATGATGTGAACCCCATCAAGAATAACGAGACCCAACAACGAAAGGGAACCCAAGATCGTTCTATGGACAAATTCGAATGGAAGACCTCGACCCGTTGTTTATGACAAACAAGAACCTCGGTATAGGGAAGACGCCACAAACGGTGGTGGAAGCTCCGTATGATAAGTCGAGATGAACACCACGGGAAATCCTGATAAGTTCGCGTAGTTCTTCAAAGAACCAAAGAGAATAAACCTCACAAGTTTTATGAATAATCAATGTCTGCATTTTCCATTGCTTATGCACCTATTTAAAGGGCTGAACGAGCCTGAATAAGAAAAAAGAACTAGACGCCTAGAGTCGTCATATAGAAGGAAACAAAAGACAACATAAAAGGAAAGAAAGTGGCGCCTAGAATAGCCATGCAATCCGATCCTTCTAGAATATACCCAAAATATTTCTTGCCAATTCTTAGCCTTGATCGGATCCTTCTAGAACTTGAATCAAGGTGACGATTCTTTGTTGCTCACGTGGATCATGCTCAATGGGCCTCCACGAATTTGCTTGAGCCCATAACTCTTGGATGAATCTGTTGAGTACATCCTTAAACTTCTTTATTCGTGCTCTCGTAACCGGCTCAATTGATACTTGAACGAAATCCTTTGAAGCGGTGCCTTGATCTCAATCAATAATAGAATTTATATATAATAGCAAAAATACTCATTTTATAAAAATAGATAAAATAGTTAAAACTCATAATTTTTACAATAGAGTTTTGCAACCCAAAATAACTTAACCTTAAATCAACTAATATTAAGGCAAGTACTGTTTCAGTTATTTTAACTGAAACAGTGAGATACCAAAATATATTTAAGTCTATATTTGACTTATTTTTATATCAAATAAACTTAATAAATACGTTAATATAATTAATGAGTTTTATACTTTAAACACAAGTGTAATAAAATAACTTCGTACTTATTTCTTATTTTAACCTTATAAAAATTGAGCAGAGTAATATCATTAATATAATAAATGCCTAGAATACTTAAAAGTATTTGGGCAACGTAACAACGCATTTTGTAAAATAATGTATTTTCACTCGGGCATCATAACGGCGTATTTTTTATATTTCAATTCTCCACTTGAAATACCCTGTTTAAAACACATCTTAAAACGTTAGATTACTTAATAAATAACTCATAAAATCACAATATTAAAATAAAACTTTAATTAAAAACCAAATATTCTTTTTCTTTTTCTTTTATTCTTTTTCTTCTTCTTCTTCCTCTTCCTCTTCTTCTGCAGGTAGAGCCGAGAGAGAGAGAGAGAGAGAGAGAGAGAGAGAGAGAGAGAGAGAGAGAGAGAGAGAGATAGAGAAATAGAGAGGGAGAGAAAGAGAATCTGTGAGAGATTACCTTCTAATCTTCATTCCTTTCTTTGTTCTGTGCTAGACCCAAACCAAGAGAGAGACGATTAGAGATTGAGAGAGAATTGAATTTGAGAGAGATTGGGAGAGAAATTGAGAGAGTTGAGATGTGTGATTGAAGGAAGGGATTGGGTTCCTTATATAGTGAAATGGACAGCCCAGATCATTCTAAAATGATCGTATCCAACGACTGGGAAGAAGATTTGGGGAGATTTGGTATTAAAAATCGAATCCTAGGTGATTCGGTACATAAATCTGTTTTCTGCAGAAAGTCGATCGATTGACTTTTTTGGTGGATCGATTGACACATTGTCCACACAGGTTTTCCCTTTATTTAGTGTCGATCAATCGACTATTTGTGTCGATTAATCGACTACATGAATAGTAAGTGGATCGATCGACACACTGTTCATCTGAATTTTCTTTTATTTAAATCTCTTTAGTAAATTGGACCCATTATTATATTTCTAGTAAATATTTAATCTTATAAACATTTATACTTAAAATTGATGAATAAAAAGATTGATGAATATTTATCTAATAAATATTCATATTTATTCTATTTATATTATTAGGTCTTAAATCTTATTTTAAGGTATTTTATTTAATATCTTAAAATATGGAATACTACACAATTGATCACACGCACACGTTAAATTATGAGTATTTATTTTTCAAAAAATATATAAAATAATATAACCACGTAGGCTTCCACATCAGTTTGTAAACTTCCCTTTGTAAAAGTTTAAATACCTGTAGCATTTTCGCTATTTTATTAGGGTACGGGTATATTTTATTGAGATAAAAATTAGCTACAAATCGGTTTAATAAGTTGACAAATGTCTTAAAATATGTAACTTTTAATGGACTTTAATGGTGTTAACTTCCTGTTTATTTTTGTTTATTTGATTTTTTGTTTGTTTGTTTGTTTGTTTTTTTTGTTTATTTTTATTTTTTCAAGTTTTGACAATTTGAAATCTAAAAATCATTCTTGGTGATATGGTATTGATCTTTAAGGTTTGGAGATAGTAAACAAAACTTAATAATGTAAGCCTTGAATTTGCCATAGAAGACATGATTCCAAAGTGAAGCAGGAAAAATTTTCATTAAAATGATTTTGTTGTTGTAGATGTTAGATATTCCAGCAGGTTCGTTTTGTTTGCTTGATTTTTAGATTTCAAATTAGTCAAAACTTGGAAAAACAAAAAAAAAAAAAAAAAAAAAGAAAGAAAGAAAGGGAAAAATACGAACTTGCTGGCGTCTGCGACGTGTTTTGAGAAAGAGAATAGGTTAGAAGAAGAAAAGTTAACATCGTTAAAGTTTATTAAAAGTCGCATGCGCCTCTCATATATTTTAGGACATTTGTCAACTTAATAAATTGTTTGTAGCTAAATTTTTGTCCATTTATTGTTGGGAAAAGTCCATACTTCCCTCAAAGTGACTGAAATTAGCTACAAATTAGTTTGTAGCCAATTTTTGCAAACCAGTTTAATAAAGTGATGTGTCTTAAAGCATGTGAAAATCACAATTTTTTTTAATAACACGTGCTTCTTACGTGTTTTTTTTAATAACGTAAACAAAAAAAAGATGTGATTTTTACATGCTTTAGGAGCACGTCACTTTATGAGGTTGTTTGTAAGAATTGGCTACAAACCAATTTGTAACTAATTTCTGTCCTTCTCAAACTGTCATTTGATTGTCAATGTCTCTGTAGTGACAAAAATATCTTTAATAAAAATAAAAATTTTAAAAAAATTAAAAAAAAAAACTAATTTTTAATTTTTTTTTAAAATAAACACAAACACACAAAAAAAAAAAAAAAAAAAGGGAAAAAAAAAAAAGAGAAAAAGATAAACATCTTTTCAATCCTCAAAATTTTCATTTTTGTTTGGTTCTTTAAATTTCTTTATTCGTACAATTATTATGCAGATTCCCTGCATCGGTTTTGGAAGTTCTAATGTACAGTTGTTGCACATGACTCTTGAAAGTATATAATTGGAGTACTTTTTGTTGTCATTTTGTACCTCCTCCTTTCCAAACCGTTGATCTATGTTATAATAGGCCCCTATAGCCTCACTAGAGGGAGCGCCAAAACCGGAGGTTTCACTCAAACCGGAGCTTACGTCCTTAATTGATGTCTTTTTTTTTTTTTTTTTTTTTTTTTTTTTTTTTTTTTTTATCATCACAAAAGGATATTTAATTATACACAGTTTTAAAAAAAGTACTAAATCATCAAATGTCTCAAACTAATATATTTAAGTTTCTAAATGTCTTACTTAAGAGTATTCCGTTAGGATTTGTTGTTAAATCATGCTAAACTTTCTAAAATACCCTTGTGTTTATTTTTTTAAAAAAATTTATAAAATTTTTCAAAGATTAAAACATGAGTATTTTTACATATTCAGTAAAATTCTGACAAACATCTAAATCCTAAATTTTTTTTTCTTCTTTTTTTCTTAAAAAAGAAATAAAGGGGCATTTTGAGAATTTTGTCAAGATTTAACAGTAAACCTTAACGGAGTACCCTTTTGAAAACTTGGATACACCAATTTGAAACGTTTGATAGTTCAATACACTTTTCTCAAAACGGCACATAATTCGATACCTTTTTGTGAACGTTTTTTTTTTTTTTTTTTTTTTGAGAAATGCTAGAAGTTTTAAATTTTTTTACTATGGCCTTTTTTGGTTTGCAAAATAAGTATTTTATTAAGAAAGTGAATAGTTATTATTGGAAATAAAGAGAGTGGAATGAAATAGGTATTCCTACTCCTTAATTTGGTGACAACACATATACTTTAGTTGGAATAGAATCAAAATTACTAAAAAAAAACCTCCACATTATTATTATTACTACTATTATTTTAAAAAATAAAACTCAAATTATATATATATATATATATATATATTGGAAACTAGTGGGTGGCAGCTAGCCAACCTAAAATGTAGTCTATTTCTTTAGGAATAGTTATTACTCTCATTTTTTTTAGAGGAATATGTATTTCTCTTCGTAAGGGAATAATTATTCTAGTATTCCAAGTAATAAACTCCTACCAAATAAAAGAAGTCATATCATTTCAAAGGTTTATTCCGTTAATCAAACGAGACGTAAGAAATATTCCTAAGATGATGTGAAGCTTATCTATTGGTACCCGTAACATTTTTTTTATTAATTATTTTAATCATTTCTAATGAATAAGTTTCACATCATCTTAGTATCCATTTTTTAGTAAAAGATTTAGTACTTCTAGCATTATTGTTTTTAATAATAATAAAAAATGATTAATAAGATATAAAAGTAAAATGAGATTTGGATTTTTTATGAAAGAAAAATGAAAAATGTTAACTAATATTATGAAAAGAAAGTTATTTTTATTTAGAAGAAATAAAAAAAAGAAGGAAGGAAGGAATACGTTGTCAAACACATTCTACTTGACTTTAAAAATTTTGTGATCGGTTCGATTCATTTGTCTAAATTGATTGTTAAAATAATTTCTTTCAAAAGTCAAACTACGTTTTGTTTCCTTAGAGTGCTTTTGTGATTGCGATTTTGTAAAGAAAAAGTACGATTTTAAACCAAATTGCAGAAAATGAATCGTTTGGAAACTGCATTTTTAAAAAATTGTGATCTGAAAACGCAGAAAAGTGCTTATTCAAATCGTAGGCAATTGGGTGCTTTTTGAAAACGCAGTATTTTAAAAGGCTAACTTGCGATTTTAAAGGCCAAACTGTGATTTTGCCAAACGCTTGACTGCGTTTTTAAAAATCACTTTTTTAAAATCGCTATTTTGAAATCGCACTTTTTGAAATCGCAAACCCAAACGGACCCTTATTAGAACAAATTGATCACTGAACTGCATTTTGAAATATCTTTTACATTGCTTTTTATGTTTGAAATATCTTTTACATTGATTTTTCATAAAAATCAGAATAGTTTTACATCTAAATAAATATAAATATTAAAAATAATGTAACCATTGTTCACCCGATTCAACCATTAATTTGCTAACTAACACTGAAACTTACAGATTGTTGCGTTATCCAGCTCTGATATTTTTCTCCAGAGGAAAAACTGAAGGAGGAAAAGCTTTGAGTTTGCTTGGTTTTCGCTCGGGGGGTGGGCTTCATGCCTTCCCCTCCGAGTGCTGGTGTCTCCCCTTAACCTTTATGGTTAGGGTGGTTTTTTTGTTCCTCCTTGACTTGTTTTCAGGGGTGGTGGTCCGTTTCTCCAAGCTTTAGGGCTGTTGGAGGTTTGTTTCTTCATGGTTGTTTTGAACCGGTGGAGGTTTTTTTGGTTTGTTGGTTCTTTGTTTTTCTGTTGTTCTTTGATGCAAGCAGAGGTTTCAGGTGCTGGGGTTTTCCGGTGAGCTCCGTGGGGAGGATGACATGTGTTGTATGTTTTTGGAAGATTTGTTTGGATCGAAATTTTCCAATCTAGATCTACGCTTCTCTCTCCATGATTGCACAACACCGACCTCACGTTTGGGTTCCCCGGCGTCCTCCGAGTCCCTCGATGTTCGGCGTGTTCTTCACCGCCCCCTCCTCACCGGCGCGTGGCAATCACGCGCCAGAGACCTTCCTGGCGTGTGATGGCCACGCGCTACTCTCCCGGCTTCCTTTCCCTCGTCGGACGGCGGTTCTCGGAAGATCGTTCCTTCACTTCACCGAGGCTCTGTTTGGGTTGTATTGGTTTTTGGTTTTCTTAGTTGCAGTGGTCCGGCCATCTTTGTTTGTGGGGTTGTTTGTCGGTTGCTGTATTATTTAGTTAGATTTACAAGCTACCTGTTAGATGCTTGGATTTTATTAGAGTTTTTCGCTTTTTAGCGTAGATCAACCATCTTTTTAGTAGTGGTGCTTATTTGGTTGGGGTGGCTTCCAATGTATGATCTTGTAATCTTTGGGTGTTTTTTAGGTAGTTTGCTCCCAAATCAGAACTTAATTCTGATTTTCTGTTTAGGGAGTCTTGGTATTCCTTAACATTGTAATAGGATCTTTGGGTCTTTGGTTTGTTTTAATGAAAGCAGTAACCTTTTATAAAAATAAAAAATAAAAAATAAAAAAATAAAAAATAAAAAATAAAAACTGAAACTTACAGAAAAAGGTTCCAGTCATACTAATTTAAAGTTATTTATTTGTTTTTGTGTTTTTGTGAATCAGTCAACGTCAGGGTCTTTCAAGATTCGCCCCCCAACTTATGGCCTCTGAAACACTGACCCAGACCTCGTGACGTTCGTTCACTTTCCGGTTTTGGCCCGTTTCACTCACTCACTCAGTGCTCGCATTGTTCTCGTTATTGATTATTCTGTGGCGTCTCGAATCCGCTTTCCCAAATACAGATAAACCAAAATGACAGATTTTTTTTATAATGTATATAATATTTGTACACATTTTATATACACATTCATATTTTGCGTAAGATTTATATATATATATAAATGAAATGGGCCGAACGTTATAAAGTGTGTACAAATAATACATTTATTTTATAAATTAATAACCAGTAAATAAATTAAAAAAATATATGTTTTCCGCCTATAAAAGATAGGTCTCGGTATTGTATTTAGAGGTGAGTTTGTAAAAAATTTATCAAAATTCTTTATTTAAAAAGAAAAAAAACAATTTATATAATTATTTCATCGAAATTCGGAGGTTTTGTTGTTCTGTCTCGATCAGCGACAGAAACATGCTCCGGAAACAATTCGATTCGGATTGAAGGTGAATCGCTTTCTTCATTTATTAAGATTTGATTGGAATGCGCTTTATTTCTTTTCTACTTGCGATGTGGAGCTGGAGATTTGTTTGCTGAAATGTAATGCTCTGTTTGCTTCCCGAGAAAATATAGGAAGGAAAAGCAAAAGGAATTATCTTTTTATTTTTTTTCGATTTTCTGGATTCTTGGTTATTCGGGATGAGTTGGAAGTTACTTTCAGCTGACACTGTTTGGCATTGATTTCGTTTCTCATTCACCAGAAATAAGAACGCGAAATTATTTAAGCTTTTTTTTTTTTTCGAAAATTGTTCGTTTCTGTTTCATTTCTATTTTCGTTCGCAATGGAGGTAGTTTATGCTTTTATTTTTATTTTTATTTTTATAAGGGCATGTCGGATAGAAATGCGAGAGCTCCATTTCAATTTCCGGACCAGTAATTTGTTTTTAGTGGTTCATTCAATCCAACTCGCTTTCTGGGACCTCGCGGATCTATATAAGATATTTCTGTTCTAACTTCCTCTTTTTTTTTTGCTCAGAAAAAGGAAGTTCCCAATGCTTTTCGTTTGTTAATAGTGTCTTAATGTTTTTTGATATGGTAGAACATGTGCGTATAGATAGATAATATGGCTGTGTTTTTCATCTTAATGATGTTTATTATTTCCAGAAGTTCAGCTAAAATTACTATCCATTAGCTGCAATGAATCCAAATCTTGTGAATTTTTATTTTGTTTTTTTGGTTTATGTGAATAAGTACATAAACATGCATGCCCAATTGCATATATGGATTATAACCGATCAACTTGTGTAATTTCGCTGAATGCTTTTCACCTGATAAAATCTTGGAATGCTTAGGATCAGGTCTCTATATGATGTGGTCATCTTTTTCACAATCATAAAGGTTTCCTAGAACCTCTTGCTTTGAGCAAACAGATTGTATGGTCCCTTTTTCATATAGTTTCTTCATGGGGATTCTTGTTTCACAGTTACTTTCATTTTGGATTTAAGATTGAATTTATTAGTATTTCTGAACGTGTGTGATATCTTCCTGCAGATAAAAGATCATCTTGTCTTTCCTGAGATGCCAAAAAGAAGAGAATTGCATATGGATCTTAGAATCTGTTCGTAAATTATTTGTTCCTTTGCTGTTTATGAAAGCAATTCTTTTGGTTTCTTAAGGGTAAAATGTGTTCTGTGACGTTTGTTTCAGAGGGAAGATGTCTATGGTGCAACATATGACGGATTAACTATTGCCTTTGAATAAGTAAAATTACTTTCTTAAGCTCTAATTACCAAGATTTTTCCGGGAATTAGACCTTTTCGGTTGTAGTAAACACATTCTGAGCTAAGAATTTGTATGTAGTGCAAATGATTTCATATGAACAAGATCCTGACATTGTTCGGTGGGGTCTTCAGCTGTTTAACAGTGATCCATATTCTAGTTGTGGGTATTATGACACCACTATTCCAGATGATGTGGATTATTATCATGGACAGTATTTTGAGGAAGATAATTATGATACAGAATGTAGCAACGTAGAAAATGATGAGCTTATCGCTCAAGCTCTTCAAGAAGAGCTATCACAACTTGCTGTTGCAGAAGCACCAGGATCTTCAGATGAAGAATTGGAGCATTTGCAAGCATCTGCTTTCTCACAAGGTTGGCTTGGTCAATCTATGGGAAACTATGGCTCTGGTATTGCTAAGTTCAATAATATTAAACTAAGTACCTTTGTAGTTTGGTAGGTTGTGTGCCTCGCTGTTGCGTATTGTGTTTATACTGTTCATAAATTTTAGGGCAGGAGTGTGGCCAAGAAGAGGCTGATGATACAGGACCTTCTACTTCATGTTCTAGCCCTGACAAAAAGTCCTACTGTGGGGATGAGTGTTCATATTCATTAGAGTTGACAGATGAGTATGCTCTTGATGGAGAAGTGGGAAAAAGGTTGAATCAGATGGTTCCTGTTCCTGTAAGTGTAGCGTCAAAAGTGTTCTGGTTATTATGCATTGTATCAATGTTGCCCTTTTATCCTGATGAATATTTGAGGACTTCATGAGGCTTTCAACGTATGCTACTCTGATGATATTTTGAATTATGTATTTAGTGCCTCATGTAATGTAAAGAATTTTTTGGTGTTATATGTAGATTTTAGTGTAGCTACTAAGGTTTGGCCAGTTGTGGGTGTTTTATCGTGTTGATTTTGATTAGTACTGCGGGTAATATTACACAGCTGTAGTGTATCTCTTAAGTTCAATGATCATATTGTAGAATGTTGACAGTTGACTCGTAGGTTATATTTATTGATTCAGATTAACTGGCATCCCCTTTCCCCATAAATAAGGGTTGTAGAGCGAGGTCACAGATTTAATCCCTTTTGGTTGTGTGAGTTGTCTTTACCTAAGTGGGACAAAAAAAAAGAAAAGTGTAAACTTTTGGATGAATTGCATGTATCAACTTCCCTCTTTTCGAAAGTGTTGAAGATTTGATTCTTAATGTATATATTGTCCGACCTTTTTATTCTTTTTCGTTATCCTATTCTTTTTATCCCCTTTTTTTCCTGCAGGGGGTTGGGATGGTTGCATATGTGCTATAGTCATTGACTACTTGATATTGACTTAACTTTTTTTTTTTTTTATTTATCTTTTATTTTATTTGCGTAGATAGACAATTGAGATTGACATGGTACTCAACAGGATGTTTATAGTTTATACTCTAAAGTCTTATGTTTGTTGCAGCATGTACCAAGAATCAATGGGGAAATACCCTCAGTTGATGAAGCAACGTTAGATCATCAAAGGCTACTGGACAGGTATTGTGCCCTTGTTATATCGATGTTTTTTTCTTATTTTCTCTCCTCTCATGCTATCTCTCTCTTTCTTTCTTTCTTTCTTTCTTCTTCTTCTTCTTCTTCTTCTTTTTCTGAACTTCTAGAAGCTTCTTGTGTCTAGTTTTGTATATGAGATTTTCTATGCAAAACTAATTTATAATACTTGATGCTGGAAATATTTTCCCCCTTCCCTTCTTTGTAGATTGCAGTTATATGATTTGTTTGAGCATAAAGTTCAAGGAGATGGTAACTGTCAGGTTAGCTTGTTCTGCTCATAGTATGCATGCTGTAGATTGTAAGTTGTTGTGATGCATGTCTGATATTAGTGAAGCCTTTGATATATATTTGTGTAAGTATTTTTGAGTTTCTATATAAGAATATTAAGAATTTTTAATTCTTTTAGTTGGGCTTTTGAAAAGTGTAAGCTAATGTTCTGAGTTCTGTTTTGCTCTCATTCTCATCATTGGTCTGATTATTGGTATTTTTACATTTCTTATTGCATATTGATGATTTGTTTCATTTACATCAGCATCAGTAACTTTACAAATAAGTATTTGTTACGGACCTCCGTAACGGGGATGAACGATGATGATTTGGATAGTGGTGAGCGTGGGATAGTAGGGTATTCGAGGTACCCTAGGCCTCCTAAAGTTAGGGTTATTCGAGAAACCCTAAAAAACTCCTAATCAACTACAAGAGCTAAGTGATAATAATTTTCTTCTTGATATTTTATTTCATTCTTCAATACCTTATTTATAGGGTTACAAAGCTTGAATTACGGAAAAAATAATTAAATAAATATTACATAAATATTATTAATCCTAATGGAATAAAAAATTCCTTTATTTCCTTCCTAATATAATGGGATATAAATCCCTTAATTTCGGGATTCTTGCTTTATGAGCAAGACTCCTCATTTTCCTAATTAATTTATTATACTAATACCATACTAATAATAAACCTATTATTCTCTTAAATGATAATACGACACTTACCTAATTTAAACCCTAATCCTAATTACCCTAGGTACGTAACACTCCTACCCTCTTCAAATGGACCTTGTCCCCAAGGTCCTAAAAAGATGACTCCAATTACTGCCGACGTGGTACACGTGGAGGGTAGCACTGGAAAAAAGAAATTGTGGCAAAATATTCCATTTTTTTTTAAGCCACCCGAGCCCCTGTTTGCACCCTTGAGTTCCTGATTTCTTTCATCTGCAATCTTCCATGGGGAGAGTAGGTTAGGCAAAAAATTTCCTTGTGAGGCCCTGATTTCACGCTGCCCGCTGCTCCACAAACGTGCGTTCCTTCTCTTTCAGCTGCAACTCCTTTCCATTTTCTTCTAGCCGCATATTTCGGGTTGGGTTCTCTTCCAGCAGAAATTCCGGAAGCCATAATGCTCTTCAATTTTCCCCCTGCAGCAGATTCTGATTTCACTTCTCCTGCAACAGAAAATCCAGAAATCTCGGATGCTACCATAATCCCATTCAATTTGCCCTCATCCGCACAATCCGGATTTCCTTCTCTCCCAGCCAAAAAATCCGGAAATCGCGGACGCAATCTTCGGTCTTCCTTCACTAGCCAAGCCCGAACTGGCCCTCTGTCCACATCTCTCACCCCTTCTCTGCTGGCTAAATTTTCTTGCAATTTTCCTCCATCCAAAAATCCAAAAATCTCGGATTCGATCTCCGTTTTTTCTCTGCAAGGCAAGCTCGAACGGCCTCCTCTGTCCACCTCGCTCAAAGGAAAATGCATGTTTCGTACAGCAAGATCCGGGCTGCTGTTGTTCATGCCGACATCGCCGTCCTGTGCGTAATAGCCATCTGGGGGCCATTTGGGTGGTCGCCGGCGACCGGGAAAATAGCCCGGAGGAGAAACTCACTCCGTCGGACCTCCCTCCATCGCTCCAGCTTCTGGGTCTTGTCGCTGGCCAGGGAACGGTGATCTGAGCCCCGGCCCGGTCTGCTCCCCGAGCCTCTTCCTTGCTGAACGCCGAATTGCCGGCACCTTGACGCCTCGGACGTTGTCCCTTCGCACCTGCCTCTTCTTCTTCGGTCCTCTTTTGCCCAAGCCCGGGTCTTTCTTCCCACGGCCCGACCCGTTCATGCCGAACTTAGACACTGCAAGGGGCTTTCTTCTCGCCAGGAAATGTCTTGTTTTGAACCTTGCCCGTTTCCTTCTTCTAGACCAATCAGTGTGAAAGAGGTAGGGTCTCAACGGTGGGGGTGGTTTTTTTGGTTTGGTCCTTTGGGTTTGTGGCTGACGGCTGGTGGTCTTGAGGTATGGGGACTGCTGGGCTGAGGAAATCGGGAAAAGGGTGGCTGGGCTTTGAGGTGGTTGATGGCGTGGTTGGTCGATGGGTGAACATGGTGGGAATTTTGGGGGTGTTGGTGGTGGCTGAACTTTCGGTTTTGGCCAAAAGGAGTCGTTCTTTTCGGTTTTGGCTGGGATTTTGGGTAGGGATAGTGTTTGTGCCGATGGGTTGATAGGTGGTGGTGTTTGTGGAAATCGTGGGGGTTGGTCTTTCTTTTGAGCGGTGATGGGTTCAGGGTCTTTGCTTGGTGATGGGGTTGATGTTTCTTTGGTGGGTTGCTCTTCTATACAGATGACTTTTGGGCAAGATGGGTCTTCTGCATGGGACGGCTGGAGCTTGATGTCACAGGCAGCCATAAACTCCTCCATTCTTTTGACCTCTCGATGGCCCTGGCTTCTGGTGAGCAGGGTACCCAACATCTCCTCTATATGTTTTGTGCGCTGGTGTACTTCTGCCCAAAATTCTTCGGATAATATGACAGACATGGTTGGCTTAATTGGTCCGGAATCGTAACGTGGCTCTGATACCAAGTTGTTACGGACCTCCGTAACGGGGATGAACGATGATGATTTGGATAGTGGTGAGCGTGGGATAGTAGGGTATTCGAGGTACCCTAGGCCTCCTAAAGTTAGGGTTATTCGAGAAACCCTAAAAAACTCCTAATCAACTACAAGAGCTGAGTGATAATAATTTTCTTCTTGATATTTTATTTCATTCTTCAATACCCTATTTATAGGGTTACAAAGCTTGAATTACGGAAAAAATAATTAAATAAATATTACATAAATATTATTAATCCTAATGGAATAAAAAATTCCTTTATTTCCTTCCTAATATAATGGGATATAAATCCCTTAATTTCGGGATTCTTGCTTTATGAGCAAGACTCCTCATTTTCCTAATTAATTTATTATACTAATACCATACTAATAATAAACCTATTATTCTCTTAAATGATAATACGACACTTACCTAATTTAAACCCTAATCCTAATTACCCTAGGTACGTAACAGTATTCTAAAACTAATTGCATTTATATTTTATGTCTTATAAAAGAAGTGAATTTTCCTTTTATACTATTCTTGTTCGTATGAGTGTAAAATCCTGAATGATATAAGCTGTTGGACTTTGTGATTACGGAGGAAATCAACGGTTTTCCGGGAAGGTTTCACGATATAAAAAAGGGAAATTCACTGAAAATTCCTTGAGTTTAGGCCCTTTGCCAAATCAGGACCCCGTATTTTCAATTTTACCACATGAGACTAATAACGTGAGCCCATGTGTGTAATGAGTAACATGTCAAATTTAAAATAATATCATTCATGTTTAGAAAATAAAAGGACAAAAATAAAAAAATAAAAATCGAAGAAGGGGGAGGATGGGGGTGGAGATCCACCACATAGACCATTCCCCCTCTTTCGGGGGCCGAAGAGGGGGTAGTGGGGGTCAATCCCTCCACTCTCGCAAACGGAGGCAGTAGTCCACCCCCAGAGACCACCCTCCCTTTGCGGGGGTCACCCCCCACCCTCCCTATTCTTCATTTTTCTCTCATTTTTTATTTTTTGATATAAATGATATTGTTTTTGAAAATTTGTTTCTAAATCTGACATGTTACTCATTACACACATGGTGGCCTTATGTTATTGGTCTTATATGGGAAACATGACATCTGGCAGAACTTCTGTCAAAAATTAGACAGGAATGACTAATTTGGCAGGCTATGATGGAGGTCCTTAATTGACAAAATTGAAAGTAAGGGTCCTAATTTGGCAAAAGCCAAAATCAGGGACTTTTTGGTGAATTTTCCTATAACATAATTACTCGTCTATCCACATTTTTGTATTAATTCCATCTTGTGCTTGCTTTATGATTTTTCTTACCATGAAAAATGCCTCTGCAATTGGAAAATTTTCTTATTGCATTCAGATGAACTCCACTTCACATCTGTATGAAAATGTTATATGGTTATGTTCACATGGCTGTAAATGATGTGGCATTTTGTGGACTGGTTATAGTTTCTACTTCGCTGTCATTTTTATCCGTCTATATACTTTAGGGGATTGGTGATTAATTAACTTAGATTATGTTTATGATTCACTTCTAGGATCATGAGCCCCATTGGTGGTTTATTAATTAAATTTAAGCAGTACTTATCAAAAAAAAATTAATTAAATTTAACCAGTAATATTTCAGAGCAATGCATGTCTACCAAAATACAGTACTTTTGTTTTACATAGGCCTAATCTGTGGTTTATTTTAAGCCTATTGTAGTTAAAGCTGACTACTCTCTATTGTACTTGATTACTTTCACGTGTCTCATTAGTTCCATGATATTCCCAGTTTCGCGCTATATCAGATCAATTTTATCGAACTCCTGAGCACCACAACTTTGTGAGAGAGCAAGTTATAAATCAGGTTGGCCATCTTTTCCTGCATTATGGTCCGAATATTTGTTTTGAACCATGAGTTAGAGTTTATT
Organism: Alnus glutinosa; assembly: GCF_958979055.1. Lineage (NCBI taxonomy): Eukaryota > Viridiplantae > Streptophyta > Magnoliopsida > Fagales > Betulaceae > Alnus > Alnus glutinosa. The sequence goes on along the minus strand of NC_084894.1, from coordinate 15,330,191 downwards.
AGGTGCAGTTATTGTTGTGATGTGTATTTTGTTTCAATATTTTCAATGATCAGCTAAAGTCTTACCCGGAGATATATGAGGGATATGTTCCCATGGCTTATGGTGACTATTTGGAGAAGATGTCCAAGTACTTTTCTACTCCTTTTAGTTGACCTAATAATTTATTTTAGGGTACATTTTAACATTGCTTTTGCTATCATTTGGATGAAAATAGGAGTGGTGAATGGGGTGATCATGTCACTTTGCAGGCTGCTGCAGATTTGGTATGCTTTACTGACAGTTCTTCTTCTTCTTGTTCCTTTTTGTCTTTGTTTTCCTGTATAAATATTACAATTGATTTAGCTTGCATTATTTTACATTTGTTTTGTCAAATTTATTGCAAAGTGTTATGTTAAAATTGGGTCTCAAATGGCTTTAGACCAATGGTGGCCATTTTTATTGTGCACTGCTTCTGCATTTACAACAGCTATTTGTAGGTGAAATTTGTTGTAAGAGAATTATAAACTAATTACGAGGCATTAATCTCAAACCCCGCTCTCCATCATTTTGTCCTTTTAAACTCTTCACACTTTTTTTAAACATCTTTGGTGGGCAGGTTGGGGTAGGGGGGGGGGGGGGGGGGGGGCGCTTGGTGTGGGATTGGAGTAGTTCAATCCCTTTTCTGATCAGCTGTTAAAACTAAAATGTATTCTTGTTCAGGATGCTGCATCCAAAGCGCATATGAGGAAATTCCCTCTGGTGGGTGACAGAAGCCTCTTATCAGACTTGATCTTATAACCTTACACTTAAGTCTGTTTTGGAAGTTGATTTGCCTTGACGGGCTTGTTGTATATGTGAATTACTATTTGTCCATTACATACAAGTTCCACATGTTTTGCTTGATTATGTGAAATCATACACCGTCTATTATTAATTCGATCAAATGTTGAATGCATCAAGTATCTAATGGGCTTAAATTGCTTTTGCACATACCAGAATTTCTATTATGAGCCTATTATGAGCCTAGTGCTCATTTTTTGAGTGTATATTCTTCTGTTTAATGCACCCAGTGATCTACTTGCAGTATGGTGTCAAAATATTTGTGATAACATCTTTCAAGGACACTTGCTACATTGAGATTCTTCCTCATCTTGAGAGGTCAAAGCGAGGTACTTTTCAAAGATTTCTCAACTTCCAACTGGAAATGATAGAAACTAGGAATAAATCTATATTGGTGCATTGTTTTAACGATAATTTGCATTGCAACTAATTTATATATCTAATGCTACTTTTTAATATCTTTTATTTCAATTTTTTTCTCCCCAAGGTGCTTCATCTAGCAGTGATGTATTTGAAGTTCAAAATAATGTAGGGCATGTATGGTATTAGCTGTATACATGTTGGTGCCTAATATGTTCCTATGGCATCACCTAACCATAGACCTTTTGCATGAAATTAAATACCGATCCTTACCAAGGGTCTTTATTTTTCGTCTTGTTTTCCTGTAAAAGGAAAGTAAATGTGTGGACAACCTAACCTGTCTTGGGCAGGAGTGAAGCTAATATTTTTATCTAGGGGAGCTGGATATAACTTTAAAACAAAATCTAAAAAGGAAATGTATTTTCTAGATTTATCACTAAATTTCCAAGTGTCTACACAAAAGCATATGTTTTATACAACTATCCATGACCAAAAATTATAATTTAATTCTAGCACTTACACATATATCTAGTAAAAAAAAAACATATATCTAGTCAACTTTACAGTTCAAATGTACGAAGTTTTCAAGATAAATTTTTTTTTTTTTTTTTTTCATAAAATGACTTGATAGTTGTTGTCTTGCCATGATTCAACCTATGCTTTCAAAATAAGAAGCAAAGAACATGACTCATGAATCATGATGAAAATTGCAAATTCTAAAAAATTCTAAGTTGTACGAGTTAGGGTCATATAGTCTATTATTAAGGGATAATTGCACCATTGGTACCTGAGGTATGCCATAATTACAAATTACTCCCTATGGTTTAAAAAGTTCATGGAAAGGTCCTTGTGGTAAACTCTAATTACAAATCGATCCCTGGAGTCAAATTTCGTTAAAAATTTTGATAGATTCTGTTAAATGCCACGTCAGCGTCACGTCAAACCAATAAGATGGTGACACGTGTTCATTTGAATAAAAAAAAATTATTAAAAATAAATAAATAAATAATTTTTTTTTAAAAAAAAAAAAAAGAAAAGAAAAAAAGAGAGGGGTGGCTGTGCGCCATCCCCGGCCACTTGGGGTGGCCGCGCGCCACCCCCGGCGGCCTCTAAGGGTGAAGCATGGCCACCCCTCCCCATTTTTGTTTATGAAAAAAAAAGTTTATTTATTTTTTAATAAATTTATATTTTTTTATTTAGATGGACACTTGTCGCCATCTTATTAGTTTGACGTGGCATTTAACAAAATCTGCCAAAATTTTTAACGAAATTTGACTCTATGGATCGATTTGTAATTATAGTTTATCACAAGGACTTCTCATAAACTTTTTAAACCATAGGGATTAATTTTTAATTATGGTATACCCCAGGGACCAATGGTGTAATTATCCCTATCATTAATTATGTAACATTTATAAATTTCATATGACCAGCTAATTGATCATCATAACTTAAAGCAATGCTCAAAGCTAATAACTTCCAATATTCCAAAAGAGTGATATTATTTAAATATATTCACAAAAATGCAAGTAATACCTTTAGGAGTTCATAGAGAGAGAGAGAGAGAGAGAGAGAGAGAGAGAATTTATTTTTTCCTTTAATTTCTCAGCAATAAAAAATGTACAAACGATGTATTAAATATTTTCTCATTTTTATATTATTTATTTTATCAAAAAAAAGACAAGAATGTTGTGAATCAAAGCTTACAACAATGAAGAGGTTGGCTTCTTTAGGAGGTTGTGAGGCACTATGATAGTTAGGATCTTTTGTATGAATATCAGCATAGAGAGAGAGAGAGAGAGAGAGAGTATGATAGCAACAGAAATGAACTAAGATTGTTCTGACAGTGTATGATAGTAACAGAAATTAAGAATTGAAGATTAGAAAGAGAATTCACGAAGAAAGAAAATAACAAATAGGGAAGAGACCCTAGTTGCCCCAAATAAGCAAACAGAGAAATAATTCTGAAAGACTGAAATTTAATTGATACTTCAAAACTGAATTCTAAAGTAATACAAATTTGCCTTTATATAGGCTAAGTTTGAGTACTTTTCAAGCAAAATACTTGGAGAAAAATAAAGAAATAAAAATACAGAAATAACCCTAAACTTGGTGACAAATCAAAATACTTGTAGAGAAAGTAAATATCTTATTCTAAAAATAATTTTCAAATATTTTGTATGATTCTTTCCTTTCTTGTACTAATCTTATTAAAAAAAAATAATCTTCAAATCTTATGCCTGATTTCTCTTGCTTCATTCTCCTTGGCTTGGAAAGAATTTATCTTCGAATTCGAATCATTTTTGCCTCGATCTTTTGGATGTCCAATCAATCTCTTCCATCCTGTACTTCTCAATACCAAGGCAACTTGATACCGGAAGAGAGATAACTTACAACCCATTACAACCTGTCTGAATATTAGATCTGAAGTTACTTGCACCTAGTTGAGATAAAATAATCTTCACATTCTCTTGATTAATTGTCATAAATTCACTCTCTATAAAAAAAAAAAAAAATTTAAAAATGATCAATTCTTACTTGATAACGAAAAATCAAATTTTCTTCCAACATGCCAAAACGAGCGTCTAGATTTTGTTTAAGAAAATTTGAGAGAAGATTTTCAATCCTAAGAGAATCAACATAATTAATTTTCTCAAGACTCCATTGAGATATTTCACTCTTTGGACTTTCATCAAACACACTGTGCACATTATTCTCTTCAACAATTTTTATGGTATCAAGAAACAAATTTACCTCCTCCAATAGATCTCTTCGTTAGGATAGATGTCGTAGATCGGTGGAAAGACCCAATCTACAGAAAAATCTTCCTCAATAATATCATCTTCCTCCTCCACATGAAATGTATTTGGTAGATAGGCTTGAGACTTGCTAACGACAATGAAGGAAGAGTGCCAGAAAGTTCTGAAGGCTCAACTCTGAAGCCTAAGTCTCCATGCCACTCATCCCGAACACGTTCCCGAACTAGAACAAGAGTGTGATATGGGTTCTAAATTGTGATCGTCAATATCGCAATTCATCTCCATGTTTTGCACCGCTAGACGCTAGGTTAACTTTGCAACCTGCCTCTGCAAATCTTCAATCATCTTGGATACTGCGTTCATGGTAGGGGACTTCCTCATTCAGAACCTGTCCACGCTAACCATGACCACAAGCACTAGTCATGAAAATTGATAAAAAAAAATCACCCCAAAAAGATGCTAAAAGCTTTGATACTAATTGACGCTGAACAAAACTAAGATTGTTCTGACAGCGTATGATAGCAGCAAAAATTAAGAATGGAAGCTTGAAAATGGAATTCAGGAAGAGAGAAAATTATAAATAAAGAAGAGAAAGACCTTAGTTGCTCCAAATAAGCAAACAAAGAAATAATTCTGAAAGACTAAAATTTAATTGATACTTCAAAACTAAATTTTAAAATAATATAGACCTGCCTTTGCATAGGCTAAGTTTGAGTACTTTTTAAACAGAATGCTTAGAGAAAAAGAAATAAATAAAAATACATAAATAACCATAAACTTGGAGACAAAGCAAAATACTTGTAGAGAAAGTAAAATATATTACTATAAAAATAATCTTCAAATATTTTGCATGATTCTTTCAATTCTTGTGCTGATCTTATTCAAAAAATAATATTCAAATCTTATGTCTAGTTTTTTCCTGCATTAGAATGAGAGAAAGTGGAGTTGTTTTCCTTTTTAGGGTTTAGAGCAAAGGTTTTTTTTTTTTTTTTTTGGGGGGGGGGAGGCGCATTCAGAAAGTGAGGAAAACCCTGATTTTGTTTTTCATAGTTTTGGGGTAGCCACGGCCCTTGCCTTGGTCCCTCTGGCTTCACCTTTGGTCTCAGGGCACCACGTGTTGGAGTCTATGGGTAGGCTTTGATATCAAGGTAAAACAAAGTTTTTCACTGCTAGATTGATTGTGATTTTGCCTTCTCTCATCCACACTTGTGGTTCATGTTCACCCTAATGGGATTTATGTACTCAATGACACCTTTTACTTGTGAACCCGTATTCTTTATTCATGTATCCTTTACTTATCATGTGCAGCCATTTTGGAAGATAAGAAAGTTTAACTCCTTTTAACTTGTATATCCGCTAAAAGAATGCAATCGAAAAGGACTTGGATGGTGTATGCTCCATTTTATCAAAATTGAAGTCATTTCTGGAGAAGTTTCTTAACTCATAAAAACTTAACTTCAAGTCTATATAATGGTAGATAAAACAGAAAATTATATTGCTGGAAAGAAAAGAAGTGTGTCTCTTTCTTGCTTAACCTTGTTTCTTTATAATGTGCAACGAAATGAGGATGAATTTTTTTTGCAGTAATTTATTTGAGCTTTTGGGCAGAGGTGCACTACAACTCAATATACCCCGAAGGAGGTAAACATCCACATCTGTTAGTTTTGTATTTTCCATTTCCTAGATATTATTTTTGAATAAACTGGAAATATTGAAATTATTGTTCTACTTGTTGCAAGTTGGTATATGCTCTACTAAATTAATGAGATTAATCCCAACTATCAGGTCCTGTTGGTCTATGCTCTGAAGAAGCAGTTGGGTTTTGTTGGGAAGTAACAACTTTTTCAATGTTGCTTTAGGGTCATATATGTTGAACGAACTTGATTTTAGAGGGTCACACCTCGGAAATGATTCCAATGTCCTATTGGGGTTTTTGAGGAAAACTTTAAACAACTGATAACCCAAATCCTGAAATACCCATAGATTTTATTTTTATTTTTATTTTTTTTGTGGGCATCCATAGATTTAATTAGGGTGCGTCTGGGATTGCGATTTCATAGGCAAAAAGTGCGATTTTAAATTAAAACGCAAAAAATGAACTTTTTGAGAATTGCATTTTTAAAAAATTGCGATTTGAAAACGCAGAAAATTGCTTTTCAAATCGTAGGCAAGTGGGTGGTTTTTTGAAAATGCAAAATTTTAATGGCTAACCTGTGATTTTAAAGTCCAAACTATGATTTTGTCAAATGCTTAACTGCGTTTTTAAAAATCACTTTTTCAAATCACACATTTTAAAATCGTTAATTTTAAATCGCACTTCTGAAATCGTAAACCTAAACGGATCCTTAGAATGAAAGAAAGAACTTATTTAATTAGGTTAGCTGTGAACTGGCTGCCAAAGGGAGATGACAGCCAACTCCATATTATTGAGTATGTCCTTTACATGAATTAAGAGAAGGTCTAGATATGTACCATAGCCTCAACAAAACTGTGAGATTTCAATCTAAGATACTGTTTGTTTTGACGTTTTCTCTCACTAAATGCAATAGCACATACGAGTAATGGTTCTTCTGTGGATACTTTTTGAACTACAAAACAACTTCAAGACAAAGAAAGTGAATGTATATGAAATTCTGAAGAAGCTGAAGTTGGAAATTTAGCAGCATAAATTCATATCAGAAGCTTGCAGTTGTATGAAACCCTCTTCATAATTCTCCTATAATGCAAATTATTCTGTGCACCCAATCTAATGATGATTTATGATTTGGGCTTTTCTTTAAATTTGTCCTGCTTTCTAGGACTTGTAAGCATACGCCTATTAAGTATGCAAATACATGATAAACAGAAGAATATATAGTCATACACCAATGCATGGGATTATAGCAGGCTTAGTTTGTGGGTCGTTGATTGTACTAGTGATTGGGTTTACCAGTCCCATCAAGATTGTTTTTTAGATTACATCATCTTCAGGATTAACCATTCTACTCTTTTGCAATGTTCTAAAATTCAGTAATGCTTTGTATATGGTTGTGGTTTGATCCAGATGTGCCACCATCTGTGATTAAGAAGAAGAAAAGAAGGGGGATGTTTACAAATAAGCATTTGGAGTCACTGGATCAAGACTGAATGGTAATAATAGACTTCGTTGTTGTGTTTTAACCAATACTATTCTGTCAGTTGCTTCCTAAAGATTTTTACAGCTCTCTTATAACATTTTTGGCTGGGTTCCTTTCAGAGTGGATTCTAAGACAGGCACCAAAGGCCCAACTACTGCTATGCTTAGGCCTCATTTGTACATCTCCTTTTCATGTGATTGTAGACCGCGTTCTCTTGAAAGATTATTGTCTGATGTAAAACTCTTCTCTTCCTTTCAGCTTGTTACCCTGGGCAATTGCGCTAGATTCTTTCTTTTGCTATCTGTTTTTTGTCGACCTGTTCCAACTTGTGCACAAGTTTTCATAACTTGCATGTGCCATATTTTGAGGTCACATGTATGGTTGGTTTGGGTCTTGGTAATTGCAGTAAAAAGCATATTGCTGGCATTATTAAGAATGACTAAAAACAAAAAGAAAGCCTTTTTAAGAATTTGACACTAATTGGTGTTTAATCGATTATATACCGCAACAATGTTAACAGGCTTTGCTTAATGTTCAGGGTGTCTGAGTCTTACCTAAATTATTTATTTCAGGTTGATACTATTATGTAATCCACCCATTCATTATCGGTATAGCACCATGAAAATTTACAGCTTTTGTATGCTATAGTTGACGTTTGTTAGTAAAAGGAAATGCTTCTCAGGTATGATCTTGGAAATACAATTCTTCTGATGCAAGTCTGAAATTAAGTTGTATACGTGGAATGCAAGAGTTCAAATTCTAAGCCGAGCTGAGAGTGTTAATATGTGGGACTTCGCCCACCCAACTGATAACACCATTCATCAAAATCTGTACCCAACCCATTGAGTGCTTTAGGTTGGCTTTTCGATTCTGTTGGTTGATTGGGTCGGTTTCTGGGTTTGGTTGGTCACTATTAATCCCGAAACACTCCACAGCTCAAATCATGGTCCACCACCACAGCCTGGAAATACAAAACAGATATACCATATCAGTTTCCAATCCCTCTTCACCCTCAAAACACTCATAAAGTTACACCAATTTGCAATAAGCTCTTTATGGTATGCAGAAGGTTATTATTTACTCGCATTTTTGCCGCAACATGACATTTTGATGCGGTTAAATTAATTATTTTATTTAATTAAGTTAACTTATCATCTCATAGTCAAACTTCATGACATTTATTTATTTATTTTTTCTTTTCTATGGGTAATCTAAATCTCAATTAGTCTATGAGACAATGACCCTCTATGATTAATAATCGTGAATTGTGTAACAAGTGAAATCTTAATTTATTTAAATGCATATACTAATAACTGCATTATTTAATCTTGCATATAGAAATAGATAGTAATCCAAAATGCCTATTACCTCATACGCAGATAGCGGATTATAGTTACATTTAATAAAAGTAATAACTGTGCGGATACGGATAGTAATCGCATGATGCAAATGCTGACGCCGATGCCTTAAAGTGATAAACGCATTATGTGAATATTGCTAATAATTGCATCTACATCAACATTTTCACCCCTAATGACAGGTCAGCACCAATCAGATTATGATACGTGTCACCCATAATAAAAAAATTTATAAATATACAAAACTATAAAATATATAAAATAATTTCTTTAAAAGAAAACAATGGAACAAGGGGTAGGGTGGCTGAACCAACCCATTAGCCAAATGGGCGTAGGGTGGCCAAACCATCCCAGGTGGCTATGGGAGTAGCTAAAACCAACCCCAAATGTCTAGAAATGATGGTTTGACCACCCCCAGATATGTTTGATGGAAGTGGCCAAATCACCCTTGACCATTTAAAGGTAGTTCGGTCACCTATCATTTGGCCAATGAAAGTGGCTCGACTTCCCCTTGTTCCAATTTATTAGCTTTTTTTTTTTTTTTAATTTTTTAATTTTTTAATTTTTTTTTATATATCTTATTATTATTATTATTATTATTATTATTTTATATAATTATATATTTATAATTGTTTTTATTATGGGTGACACATGTCATAATCAGCTGACATGGTATTTGATGATTTCCGTCAAAAAATTATATGGAAGTTGGGTGCAAGAGCTTATTTGTTATTTTCGCATACCACATGGAGCTTTCAGAACATTTTTATATCAGAGTGAGCTTATTGCAAACCAATGGAACCACATAGAATGATTTTGTAATTTTTTTTATTTTTATTTTTTTAAAAAGAAAACACTAGCGTGGTAATTTTTTTTTGTAAGTACGAATTTCATTCAACAAGATGGGTTACAAACATAAAAGCAGAGGGGTGGGCTCCCTAACAATAAACCCAAATCTGAAAAAGTAGTGCCGAAGTGAGAGGTAAAATAGTAACCAAGGAGGGAATGGTGAGTTTTCAGTTCTAGAAGAACTAAAAAGGTTCCGGCCCTATCTACCTTGAACAAAGCCAAGGCTTGGTCCGCACAAGGCGGATTAGAGACCAAATCAGTGGTGAACAGGGGCATGACCCATGCAGAGGCCTTCAACCCGGTCCAAAACAACCCCTTTGAGAGGGATGTGCGGGAACTAATCTGGATATGAAAGAAAACTGGAACCACAAATATCAGAGCAAAATATCTAGTAAATGGGTCTCCAAGAGAGACCAGAACCTAGGGAAAGAAATTACAGAAAAGAAAAAACAAAAAGCATAAACTAATCACAAAGCATCGCAAGTGGAAATTCACTACTAAAGATCGGCACAGGAGGCGGGTAACAGGGAGAATCAGCATGCACGGTGTCCAGATCTGGCGCGTGGGCTGCATGCTCCGGCGCGTGAGTATCGGGCGACGAAGCGGCTGACGGTGGGTTGAAGGGGAAAGAGTCGGGAATCCGATGGTGTGGAGCGTATGGTGGAGAGGCCTCTTGAAGTTGGTAGATCTAACTTGAAAAACATCAGATCTTAAAAACTTCAAGATACCGGAGGATCCACAGCCATGAGCGGGAGGAGGCAAACCGGTCTGATCTGGTTGTGGGAAATCTGCCCACGATGCTATAACCCAAACCACAAAACACAAACAAAAAAGCACCCATAAGAGTGTGGGAAATCAACAGAAAAACAACACAAAAAGAAGAAAAAACCACAACACAGTAGATCGTCAGGGATGGGAGCCTATTGTGATGGCGCGTGTAGTCCACGCACCAACACAGGAAGGCCTCTCCATGGCCGGAAACATCAAAGTCGACTAGAAACCACCAACGACGGAGGCGGATGAAGGCGGAGAGGGGGAACAGGGCCAGCACGCGCCGGCAGACGTGGAACAGTTCCTGGCACGTGCAAGCCACGCTAAAGTGAGGAGTGGTCCGGTGGCGAAGCGGATGGTGTCGGCGTGACCGGAGGACGACGGCAGTCTCGGTGGGGAGGAGCGTGTAGGCCTTAATCTGGTGGAGAATAGTAGATCTAAGTTTAACAACTTCGACCTTGAAACTACACAAAATTCGGCCATGAACACGATGGGTAGCACGGTAGATAGTGAAGGAGATCCAGGAGATTTGTGTTGAGAGACAGATAATAAAAGATGAGGCTGGGGCAAGCTCCAACATGATAAAGGCTGGAGCAAGTTTCAACAAGATAAAGGCTGGAGCAAGCTCCAGCTAGATAAGGGCCTCATCAGAGGCGGAAGCATGGGAAATGAAGGGGGGAGAAGAAGGAAAAAAGGAAGAGAACGGGGAGGGAAACACAGAGCTTCCCTCCCATGGCTTTTGGTTCAGAGGTTTAGTCAGGAGAGAGAACAGAGAGAATGGATATTTAATTGGTCTTTTTTTTTTTTTTTTTTTTTTTTTTTTCACTAGCGTGGTATTGATGATGAGAATTTGGTGATGAAGACTGGGGAATAGAATTCCTGGCTCTTTAAAATTATTTTAAGAGGAGTAAAATTTTCATTTTATTTTTTACTTTTTAGATAATTTTATCAGAAGATAGGAAAGAGGGAATGTGTTAGTGTGAAAACGTGTTACAATCAACCGGTGAGAAAATCTGTTAGATGAGTTGATTTTTATAGGACTCTCGGCACCCCACGCCAATGCCTTGGTTTTTATAACCCTAAAATTGAAACCAATCCACTGATCGTTGGAAATCAATCAATATCAGCAGGTTTAAGTGAAGTTGATCAGATCAACCGGTTTTTGAGACTTTGATAAACACTCCTAGTTAATATCATTGAGAAAAGCTATTGTTAAAACAATTTTCGAATCGGTAGCATGAGCTTCTAGAAAATTCCTGATGTCTTTTCCTGCGAAATAATATGGTTGGTAAAGGTGCTTGCTGGGGGTGCCAGCTGGTCCCACTCCAATGCTTAAGTCAGTTCTTTAGAAAATGTAAGTGTATGTCTTAATCACAATAATTTCAACTAGGGAAATACCTGAAGGTAGGTCTATATTTATATTGAAGGGTGGAGTCGGTTTTCCCCAGAAATGATGGGAACCGGCTCTTTGATCATAGGTCTCCACTTCCAGAATGTGGATATTCACGTGGTCCGAAACGTGGGTCCTTTGTATCTTCTGAAACATGGGTTTCCACGTGTCAGATGGGCACGTCTTCTTGTATTCAAATCGTATGCGCCCACATTCCGGGGCATGTTTGCCCAGGACATGGGCTAGAACATGTTTGAGACATGTTCCGGATATCTCGGAGCCTCGGTCTTCCATGGGTTGTTTTTGGCTAGGCTCGGTTGGGTCATGCGATGGATCATGCGGCCCAACCCATGGGCCCGGGCGAGGGGCCCGGTTAATGGTCTTCTTTGGGACTGTAAGTAATAAGTGGGTCGAGTTAGGCTTCCGAGCCCATTACTAATTAGTGAGAATATTTCCCAACAATTACCCCCCAATTCCTCTTATCCGAGATGGTCTTCGGTTAAGGGAATTTAATGGACTTTTTATGAGCTTTGTCAATAAATCAGCCGATTTGTCAGTTACCTCGAGCTTCGTGAGCAGACTTGTCAATCAATCAATCGGTCAATCCGTCAGTTGCCTCGGACTTTGTGTGGTAGAAAGCCTTGATTTCTGAATCGTGTGTGGCTTCCTTGTGCGATTTGTCATCTCGATATGACACTTCGATTCCCGATTTCTGCGTGCCAGCTGTCATCTCGGTACGATGCTTCAATTTTCAAATTCCGTGTGCGAGTTGTCTTCTCGGTATGACGCCTTGGTTCCCGGCCTGTTGTACGTGCTTTTTATTTAAAGCGCGGCCTTTGGGTTTCCAGGGAAGGTCTATATAAACCCTCCTTATCCTCTCATTTTGTTTCATCCTTCACTATTCGTTCTCATTTCTCTCAAACTCTCTCGATCTCTCTCAAACTTCCAGTGCTCATCTTCTTTGGCGACTCCTTTTTTCGGCGAGGTGGCGATCTGTGAAAGAATGTTGATGGCTGGGCTTCGGTTCCCATTCCTGATGTGAACTTGTGGGATCAAACTCCCTTAAACCCACAATCAAATTGAAACCTACCCAAGAAAGCCAAGAATCAAGTCAAGAAGATCTAGACCCGTTGAAATCATGTTTCAAGAACCTAGATTCGGTGAGAACGACACAAAGGTTTGCCTTTGATAAGTTCTTAATTCAATCAAGAACAAATAGAGAAAACTGAAAAGTTTTCTACGAAGAACAAAAAACTTCATTCACATTCAACTTTTTTAGCAAATGCGACTACAAGTCTTTTTAAAGCCTCTCCATGAAACCCTGAACCTACTAAGGCCTATATCAATTAAAAGACATGGGTTGAACATCTTCAAGCCCAAAACATCCTAAACTACACTTCTATAGCTAGTAAAAGAAGTCCACTTAATGAAATAAATAGGCCCAAAAGTCTACAACCATAGAAATATAAAAATAGGCCCACACGCCTATACTTAATGAAATAAAGAGTCTACACTAAACCACTAGGCTATGCTGCCCCTATCTGTCGCTTGTATCACACGGATTAAAGCTGGTTCTTCTTCTTTCAAGCCTATTTTGAATGTTAGGGTTTTGCTCGATAAATTTGCAAACTTGGCCTAAATGGATTGCACCAATCCTTGCATTACTTTCTTGATCTTCTTCGCTCTTGACCTTGTGATTGGCCCATCTAGAACTTGCAAGGGATCTTTAAGATTCGGTCTACCATGGGGCCCATCAATTCCAGGCTATTGCTCGAGAGCTGGTGACCTTCGTGGGAGTTGCTTTGACACAAATGGTGCCGAACTCTTGGAGGTACCTATGTGCCTCCTTTATTCTGTGGTGTACTGTGATCGGGGCTCAGATGACAATTCCAAAATTCTTCAACATCTACCGGCCGGTCTTCAAGCGTGATGGGACGGTGGAAATCTCAGTTCGAGTGAAGCTGATTTTCATCTATCTTGGTTGGGCTTACTCCAACAACAAGGAGTGGAGGCAACAAACTTTTCGAGTCTTGGGTCAGTGGGAGGCTTGTGACTCTGAGGTTCTTTCCGAGGATCAGAGGGTTCCTCGAGAATGGGCCCCTTTAGTTGATGATTTGATAGAACCCCCCGAGTTGGGGTCATTAGAGAGATGCTAGGTGAACACGATGCTTCACTTTTATCGGCAAGGGGAAAACTTTGATTCGATCCACTTTGATCGCATTGTCATAGATGCGAACATGTGAGAGATCCTCGAGTATTCGATACCAGAGCGTAGGGTCCCTTTTGACAAAAAGGGCAAATCCAAGAAGAAGAAGAAGAAGAAGAAGGAAGTTGAGACTATTGCTTCGGAGGAGAAGAAGAAGCAAGGCGCCCCAGATAAGGGGAAAAAGAAAGTTCAAACCCTTCCGGACAAGGGGAAAGGGAAGAAGCCCGAGGCTTCTGAGCGAGTCTCGGATAAAGATCAGGGGAAGACGCCGTAGTCGGGTGGCAAGTTGATGGGTGACACTATAAAGGCCGGGGATGGTGGCTCCCAAGGTAACGGGATGAGCACAATGGTGGACCGAGTCTTAAAGATCCCTTGCAAGTTCCAAATGGGCCAATCACATAGTCAAGAGCTAAGAGGATCAAGGAAGCAATGCAAAGATTGGTGCAATCCACTTGGGCCGAGTTTGCAAATTTATCGAGCAAGACCCCAACATTCAAGGTGGGCTTGAAAGAAGAAGAACCAGCTTTAATCCATGTGATACAAGTTACAGAGAGGGGTGGCATAGCCTAGTGGTTTAGTGTAGACTTTTTATTTCATTAAGTATAGGCGTGTGAGCCTATTTTATGTTTCTATGGTTGTAGGCGTTTTGGGGCTATTTATTTCATTAAGTTGACTTCTTTTATTAGTTACAGGCATGTAGTTTAGGATGTTTTGGGTTTGAAGATGTTCAGCCTATGTCTTTTAATTGATGTAGGCCTTAGTTGGCCCTATTCTTTCATGGAGGGGTTTAAAAAGACTTGTAGCCACATTTTCTTAAAAAAAAAAAAAAAAAAAAAAGTAGTTGAATGTGAATGAAGTTTTTTTCTTCATAGAAAACTTTTCAGTTTCTCTACTTGTTCTTGATTGAACTAAGAACTTATCAAAGGCAAACCCTTTGTGGCATTCTCATTGAATCTAGGTTCTTGGAACAAGATTTCAACGGGTCTAGATCATCTCGACTTGATTTTAGGTTCTTGAAACAAGATTTCAACGGGTCTAGATCTTCTTGACTTGATTCTTGGCTTTCTTGGGTAGGTTTCAATTTGATTGTGGGTTCAAGAGAGTTCGATCCCACGGGTTCACATCAGTTGGTATCAGAGCTCAGTTCTAAATAAGGCCTGATTTATCATTTTTAATTCTTGCATTTGTTTTTTTTTTTTTTGTCTTAGGCGTGCTCTAGGGTTCTCTATTCTGATCTGTGATTGCTTCGTCATTCTTGTTAATTTCATGTATTTGAATTCAGATCTATGATTTTCACAATTGATTACTCGTGTACTTGATTCAAGAATTCAAATCTGCGAATTCTTTAATTGATTACATGAACCTTTGCTTTAATTTCCATATTTGAATTTTTGCTTTAATTTCCAGATTTGAATTTTTGTTTTAATTTCTAGATTTGAATCTTTGCTTTAATTTCCGGATCTGTAATTTCCTTATTTGAATTTTTTCTTTAAGTTCCAGATTTGAATCTTTGCTTTAATTTCCAGATTTGAACCTTTGCTTTGATTTCCAGATCTGTAATTTCCATATTTGAATCTTTGCTTTAATTTCCAGATCTAAATCTTTGCTTTGATTTCCATTTCGTTTTCGATTGTCCTCTGTTTATTTTTGTTTCTTGTTGTTGAAATCATATCATTTTTTTTTTTCTTCAGAATTGTAATTATTGTTGCTGCTTGTGACTGAATCTGAATTCAAAAGAAAAAAAAAAGGAAAAAAAATGAAAAAAAGAAAGGCCGCGTATTCAAAGGTTGCTGTATAGTTATAAAAATAAAATAAAAAAAAAACAAAGAAAGAAATTTAATTGCTCTTTTCTCATACAAATTCTTTGAGATTCGTGTCATTTTATTCCTTTCTTGTTTCTTGAATCTATTGCTGGTTGGAATAATACAATGTTGTGTCTTGATTTAGTTCAACTAGTTCTTAAAGAACTTGAAAGGGAAAATAGGTAAGGTGAAAGCCCAAAAGAGTGAAAACACAAGTGGAGTGTCAATATTTGAGCATAAACACGTAAGGGAGTGTGTAAGGTTTTACCACTAACATTCTTGTTTTGCAGCGCATTGAAAATGTCTTATCAGAGTGACTCAACACCTAAAGAGGAGGTAGATAATTCATTCTTTGTATTGCGGGCTATGCAACAACAGTTTGAACGGTTGAATTTGGTGTTGGGGGAGGTGAAGGGATAGGATGGATCAGCAAGAGGTAGTGATTAGAAATCTGCAAGGTGGGCGAGATAGGAGGAGACGTGTGCCTAGCATTGAAAATGACTATGAGAATGAAGGAGATGATGAGGATGGGGAAGACATAGCATCTGAAGTTGGAATGGATGGAGTAGGCAGACCTAGAGGTAGGTAGGAACCTTAGGAGAATCAAAATGAAAATACCATCTTTCCAAGGTAGGAATGACCCTGAAGCATATTTAGAGTGGGAGAAGAAAATAGAGTTGATTTTTTATTGTCACAATTATTCAGAGGAGAAGAAGGTAAAGCGAGCGGTAATTGAGCTCACTAATTATGCAGTTATTTGGTGGGATCAATTAGTGACCAATAGGAGGAGGAATCATGAGAGACTTGTAGAAACATGGGGTCAGTTTAAAGCTTTCATGAGGAGGAGATTTGTACCTAGCCACTACTATAGAGACCTCTACCAAAAATTACAAAACCTTACATAAGGGTCTAGGAGTGTAGAGGATTACCATAAGGAGATGGAGGTGGCTATGATTCGGGCTAATGTAGAGGAGGATCGGGAGGCCACGATGGCCAGGTTTTTAAGTGGTTTGAATAGGGACATAGCCAATGTAATTGAGTTGCAGCATTATGTGGAGGTAGAAGACATGGTGCACATGGCTATGAAGGTGGAGAGGCAGTTAAAGAGAAAGGGGACAGCAAGGTATACTTCAATTTCTAGCACTCCTTGGAAACCAAAGTGGGATAGAAATGATCGAACTGTAGTAAAGGGGAAGGCTGAACCACCTAAGGGAAAAGATGAGGGAACTTGCAAGAACAAACCCAAGGAAGATTTCCAACCTTCAAGGAATAGAGATATTACATGTTTTAAATGTTTGGGTTCAGAGCACATCGCATCTCAAAGTCCAAACAAGCGGGTGAAGGTTATGCGTGACAATGGAGAGGTGATGACTGATAATGAGGATGATAGTATGAGATACCCGAGTTGGTTGATGCTAGTGATGATGATGGAGTGGAATACCCCATAGAAGGTGAGTCTCTTGTTGCTAGGCGTGCTCTCAATACGCAAATTAAGGTAGACGATATGGAGCAGCATAAAGAGAACATATTTCATACTAGATGTTATGTAAACAACAAGGTGTGTAGTATGATTATAGACGGGGGAAGTTGCACCAATGTAGCTAGTACCACCCTAGTTGAGAAGTTGAGCTTACCTTTACTGAAGCATCCTAGACTTATAAGTTGCAGTGGTTGAATGAATGTGGGGAGGTCAAGGTCAATAAGAAGGTTTTGGTAGCTTTTACCATTGGGAGGTATAGTGATGCGGTGCTTTGTGATGTAGTTCCTATGCATGCTGGCCGTATTTTGTTGTGGAGGTCGTGGCAGTATGATAGGAGGGTGATTCATGATGGGTTTAGGAATAGGTATAGCTTTGTAAAGGATGGAAAAACAATCAAGCTTGCCCCTTTAACCCCAAAATAGGTCTATGAGGACCAATTGAAGCTGAAAAGTGAGATTGAGCAAAAAGTAAAGGGTGAGGCCAAAACACAAGAAAGAAAAATGAGGGTGAGGCCAAAACCACAAGAAAAGGAGATAGTGACAAAGAAAAGAGAGAGTTGGTTGAGAATAAAGAAAAGAGAGTGGAGCCACAAGAGAAAAAAGAAAGAGAACCTGCAGAGAGGAAAGGAAGACAAATATGAGTTTTTATGCAAAGGAGAGGGCCTTATTAGTAGATCAGCCTATTGATTTTTCTTGTTTACGAAGAATCTTATTGTATTCTTGATGAAACTAATCAATCTATTCCTAGTTTGGCTGTTTCTTTGTTTCAGGAGTTCGAGGATGTATTTTCAGAGGAGATGTCGAGTGGGTTGTTGCCCATTAGAGGCATTGAACATCAAATTGATTTCGTACTTGAAGCCATTATTCCAAACTGACTAGCCTATATAGGAGTAATCCGGGTGAGACCAAGGAGCTTCAAAGGCAAGTTGAAGATTTGTTGAGTAAGGGGTACATGAGAGAGAACATGAGCCCATGTGCAGTACCAGTGCTACTAGTGCCAAAGAAGGATGGGACTTGGAGGATGTGCGTTGATTATAGAGCGGTCAACAATATCACGGTATTGAGGTGGATGAAGAGAAGAAAGTCAAGGCTATCAAGAAGTGGCCAACGCCTAAAGGCATCATTGAGGAAGGCCGAATTGGTGAAGTCAATTCATGAGAGGGTATGGCTTCAACTTGAACAGAAAAATGAAAAGTTTGCTTCCCAAGCCAATAAAGGGCGAAGGCGTGTCATCTTTGAACCAGGAGATTGGGTTTGGGTTTACATGCGCAAAGAAAGATTCCTAGCCCATAAGAGGACTAAATTGCATTCTCGAGGAGATGGACCTTTCCAAATCCTTGAGAAAATTAATGATAATGCTTATAAAGTGGATCTTCCAGGTGAGTATAATGTCTCTGCTACTTTCAATGTTTCTGATCTTTCTCCCTATGATGCAGGTGACGATTTGAGGTCGAATCCTTTTTGAGATGAGGGGGAATGATGACCACCATGGTGGACCAAGTCTTAAAGATCCCTTGCAAGTTCCAGATGGGCCAATCACAAGGTCAAGAGCTAAAAAGATTAAGGAAGCAATGCAAGGATTGGTGCAATCCACTTGGGCCAAGTTTGCAAATTTATCGAGCAAGACCCCAACATTCAAGATGGGCTTGAAAGAAGAAGAACCACCTTTAATCCATGTGATACAAGCTACAAAGGGGCTATATAGTGTAGACTCTGCCCATGGCTAGAGACTCCAAGGAGGGTTGCTTCTTCTTGCCCAAGAAGAGGTCTCAGTCCCAATATGGGGGCCGCACAACCCAGTCAGACGGGCGAAAACGTTTGTCAACGTGTGTATGACATTTGGGAGATGGTTTTAATGTATTTGAATCATTGCATTATTTAATTGCTCACAGTAAAAATAGTTACGCATGTGCACAAATTATTGTCATAGTTATTTAACTCTAATATTTTCATATCTTGTTTTGAGAATATTGAGAACTGTTTTATTAAATTTTATATATATATAATTCCAACTGGTGAACAGTTCGACATCACTCTCCTAATTAATTAATTCTACTTACTAAGGTTGCTCAT
The DNA here is from genome assembly GCF_958979055.1 of Alnus glutinosa. Taxonomy (NCBI): domain Eukaryota; kingdom Viridiplantae; phylum Streptophyta; class Magnoliopsida; order Fagales; family Betulaceae; genus Alnus; species Alnus glutinosa. The sequence goes on along the minus strand of NC_084894.1, from coordinate 15,311,209 downwards.
TATATTTTATTTACATTTTTTTTTTCAGAGATAGCAAAGACTCTTAATAGTAGCAGAGGATGGCTTGAGGATCTTGGAGCTTACCAAAAAGGTTGCGTATCTTGAAGAGATTTTAGGTGACTAGTTAGATAGAAAAATCCTATGTGATTTATTTTTAATGTATAGGCTTGATATATGTTTTGTCAACTTTGCAAAAATAGAGGAAGGTCTGGACTGAAAGTTCTCGTCGTCCGAACGGATGATGTTTTGGACAGTTGGACGTCCGGACAGTATATCACGTCGTTCAAATGGCTCCAAGGGATCCAATTTTTTTTTTTTTAATTTGGAATCTGTGCAGAATCTTCTAGAAACATATCTTTGAAGAAGACTTCTGAAAATTGTCTGAACCCCGGATTAAAAGCATCATTGTTTATGTTACTGACTGATGAGTGTCCAGGCATTTCACAACGCCGTTCAGACAATAAACTAGGGATCTGGTGTGCTGTCTCAGGCAACCAAAAATAAAACCTTTACTTCTGAAAATATATGTAGTAGTGCAAGTAAGGGTTGATCCCATAGAGAGTATTTAGCCTAGTTTTATGCTATGGGAACAAG